>NC_079213.1:80321081-80621081 GCF_029633865.1 Lampris incognitus
GGTGAATAGAGTTAACTCCCCAGTAAATTATGCCCCAGCTCAACAGTTTGCCTGCTAATGTCTCCTTATCTCTGCAACCCATCCAGCCCCTCCTGACAGAGCGGGTGGGGGTGGGGTTAGGTTACCGAGTTGACCTCCCACGTGGACCCGGCAGAGGTGGGGCTCTGGCACAGCCGGCTAATGGTCGCCACACCGTATTACTACCATTCTTAATCAATAATAGCGTAATAATCTTTATTTCTACAGAAGTGTGACTCGGTGCTTTGAGCCCGGGACAGAGCTCTGGCAACGCGAAGGCAAATGACCTACAACCAGGACACGCCGTGTCAGCAGATGCAAAACACAACTCCCTACTCTTCACAGGGTGTGTTTTTTGTTATCAAAGAGTTGCAGAATTTAAGATTCGTTAGTGTTGTGTCGTGTGTACTTACAAACACACACATACACGTGCACACACAAACACACGCACACATGCATGCACGCGCACACACATATGCATGCACACACACACACACACACACACACACACACACACACACACACACACACACACAGGTCACAGGCACACACTTAAAGCAATCATCTTGTTCATCAGGTGCTTCGCCTCGATCACTTCCAGAGCATTTGATCCAAACGGACCTGATTTTGCGCGCCAGGTGCTGAGGTGCACAGGTGAGAGGGGTCCAGCATCTTCTGAGAGAGGGATGATTTTAATCTCTCTCTGGGCCGAATGAAAAGCTGCTGGGCAACTTGTGGAATTTGTTCGGACTGACACGGGGGGTCTTTGTCATTAGTGGCAGGTCCCCATCCAGCTCAGCTGGGAAAGGTCACCTCCCAAGGAGTCGCTGCAGACGTGCCATGTGACTACATCACCATAGAAACCAGACAGCCGCGAGGGGGGCTGGAGATGATGAGTTGTCATGTGTAACATGAACTTCATGGATATCTTGTGAGCTGTCATCGGCAGATATTGTAGAATGAAGGGTTGTCTGGGGGATAGATGCCGCATCAAAAGAACATAATCTCATTAGGAGGTTGTGCATATTTCTTGTGTCGCCACAGTTTGATATGTGCCATGAAATGAAATCTGGGCTAAATCTGGGCCTGGGTTGCAGCTGCATATTCTCATGCAGAGCACTTTCACTGCGCTGTGTTTATATAATGGGGCGCTCATGGCTACTTTTTAGGAACATGGTAATGGTGTATAACAATGCTGTCAGGGTTCATGTTAAGTGACCAGCCTGGCAAAGTAACAGTGTATCTGAAACAGATTCTTAAATGCACAAGATAGTGAACATGAAAACAAAATACATAGTATGTAAAATCCAGTGCGCTCTGCTGAGGCTACCAAAGTAATCCCGTTTTGTAATGTTTGGTTAATATTCCTGTTTCCTGCTCTACGGGGCTGCTTGGAGCTCCCCAAGTCAGCTTCAACAACTTCTCCCTTTGTTCCTCCACTCAGCCTCATTATGACGACAGCGGTTCTCATTAGTTAAACCAATATCTGTGGTGCTTTCCTGCATGCAAACGCCTTTCTCTTTATTTGCCTTGCGGTCGCTGCATTTGTCTGAGAGGAAGCTGCTGAGAAGGCCTGCTTTGCTTGCTCAGACCTCGCTTGCGTAATTCTTCTGGCGTGTAGACTTGGTCGACAGGTCACAATGCCTGTTATAGTGGGACCGGCCCGGTTACAGGACCTCGTATGGTCATGGACCGATGAAAGGATCGGCTCACTCTTCACTGGTTTTGCCGTTTGGAGTCTTCCAGTCCCAACATTACACAGGTGTCATGCTTAAAAATACGGCGCCATAAAATACGGCGCAGCCAAAATGTCTTGCAGCCCGGACCTCAGACGGATGCGGGGTTGTATTGCAACTGGCAATGTTTTTATTTTAAATCATGCGCAATTACAATAAGACCACAATATGCTCATTCAACATCCACTTGCATGCTTCCTTGGCTGCTTTCCAGAACTCACAAAAAAACCCAAAACTTAACTTCTTCGACAACTGCAAAGTCTAACGACGAGCAAGTCCTTCTTCTTTATGCACATACACAAACATTATAATGTAAGATAATCATAGACCTGCACCAAGCGGCCAATTATTATGGCCCATATCGAAATGAATGAGCTGTTTTAACACTGTATGTTTTTAAATGCTGCAGGGAGGCCAGTACCAGTATTGCGTTTCCATGTTATGCAGATAGAGGGCAGTATTTGCCTTTTCAAAAGGTCTGAATAGTGCCTCTCATAGAGAGATATAGGGTCACAGGATCAGGCAGATGGTGGAAAGACTGCAGCTATTTTTGTTTAATTTCTACGAATATGATAACTTACAAGGTTTAAACTCTGTTAAAAGAAGTTGAAACTTATCTTGAAAATCGAATTCATTTGAAATGTCTCTGTTAAGATTTGATTAGGCTTATTAGATTTCAGTGGTTTATAGACTTGTGGTTGTGGAGCCAAATAGTTGTCCCCAACTAAAGACTTACTGTCTTGAGGATCTCGGGTGTAGCTGTTACAGGTTGATGCTTTTTTATTATTTGTTACTATTTTTAATTCTGCTTGACTGAACTTCTTAATGATATTGCATGTTAAACAAGCCTCGTCTCTCTTCTTTTGTCTCTTTTCAAGAAGACGTGTCAGTGTTGACGGCGTCTGAGGAATACCGTAAAGCGCGTCTGTCTCTCTCAAGGAGTTAAGAGAGGTGTGGTCTTTGTGAGACGCCTCATTTGATCCGAGTGTGTCTGTCTCCAGTCCAGGCTCTTCTCTCCTCGTGATCCCAGACGGCCAGCATAATCAAATGCATCGTCTGGAATGTATTGGAAATAATAGAAACCTGACCAAAGTTCACGAAACTACAAAAACTGGACTAATTTGCATCAAATGTGGTGTTGCTGATGAGCCCCTTGTCTCTAAATGCCAGACTCAGATGCAGCTTTGATTTCACCAAACTAGCGTCTTATGATTTTCTCTTCCATTTTGCAATATCAATTATTGTCAAAACTTTACTACTTAACTATGATACAGTGCTACAGCAAGTAAAATGATATATTACTGTAGTTATATGTCATGCGCTCGTAATCATACGTGAGGTTAGCCTATTTTAGTTTATCACTGTTAACCCCAAACTGTCACATACTCAGTTTGGTAAAGTGGAGTTAACCCTCAGGACTGTGGCTGTTTTATTGTTTTAGGTAGGTGTGTACTTGGGCCATGGCATGAAAAGATAGAGGTGCAAGTCTTTCAGCACTGTCTTTGGCCAAATACACAAAGTGAAGCATGGCACATCCTCATTTTTGCAAGTAATCAATGCTCTAATATCACCATTTGATATTTTGATCTTGGGTGAGTCATAACCCTGACCCTGACCCTGACCCTGACCTTAACCCTGACCCTAACCCTGACCTTAACCCTGACCTTAACAGCATTTCTAACATGAATCTGATTAGAAAAATTATACAACAGTCCAAAGACATGGTGTCAAATTTTCATCTGAGAACAAAAATCAGAAAAACACTACATACATGTACAGATGCAAGCACACATGCAAGTACGTGTACACACACACACACACACACACACACTGCCTCCTCGCAGAGTGGCAGAGCAGTAGACAGGACACAGGCCTGTGTTGCCAAATTGTGCAGACTAAACAATAAACAGATATCTTATCAGGTGGAGTCATACGTTATGTAAGCTCCCCGAGGCCCTGAGGGAAAGACAACATAACTTACATGCAACATAATTGCTACAATTTATATTTGAATAAAAAGGGAATAAATTGAGTCTCCAAATTCCTTTGCATTCTTTTTATAAAAAAATAAAAAAAGCAAAAAGCTGTGGAATGAATGCAAGGCAATGTCTTTTAATATGAACAATTGCCAAACAGAAATAAGTCATACAAACTGTCCTTCACCTTGTGGCAAGTGACAATGTACAATGATAAGTGGCACACTGAATCATAATGTGTAACCCAGTGTTTTTTTGTGCAGTTTAAATCTGTGAATAAATGTCTTTTGTAAATGTATATATATACGTGTGTTATTCCCACAAATTAACATGACTTTGTCGGCGTGGTCAATGTGGTGTGGGGTTTATACTAGGAGACTCCGGCACTATAATAAAACGTCTCTCTGGGCCTTGGCCCGCTGCCAGGAACCTCAAACGCTTCTTATTGGCTGTTGGTTTAGCTGTTGATCCCTGGAAGTGGTGGTAGGGGATCATCGCCGCATTGGTGCTCACATAAATCACGGGATATGGTTGGTTTTATTGTGGTTGGTTGATTTTCTTTTTGTGTTGAACTCTAGAGTGGGCTCAGCCTCTATTGTGTGATCCATCATAGCCTAGTTACTTCATACCCACACTTAAAATAGGCCTTCTTCTAACTTCCCTCAGCTAGGCCTTTAACTCAGACAGCCACAACAGAGATACCAGTGTGGCGATACATCCCTTTTGTTGGCTTTCCCCCACTCGCTGGCGTGTTTAATTCTTATTCATAGCAGCACAGCTCACAAAGTTTTCCCCAGCATTCCTCTCACACATTTATGGACAGTCGCAGACAGACGGGCGGGCACACAGACACAGCCGGGAGGGTTGAGAACACAGCCGTCAGGTTCAGGAATAGAATTAGCGGGGACGTTAGCAAAGGGCCGTGGGAGCCCCGTGTTTGTTGACCATTCGTTTTCAGAGCGGCACTCATTCATTTCCATTCTCCGGGGTCTCAGTGACCATCTTGTGGAGCTGTCCAGGCTCGACTAATGTAACAGTTTCCCGAGGCGAAATCTCCATTTAAATTACGAATCTGCGTCGCTATAGCGACGCAAAAACTTTTACCTCGATACTGGAAAAGGAGGAGCAGAAGTTCTCAGCACAGAGGAAGATGTCGTCCCAAAGAAAGAGCTGCTCGGGCCCACGGGCTTAGCCTGCCCGAGGAGCTGTTTCTCTGTGTGAGGGCGGCAGACACACCACCCACCACCCCACCCTCGCTGTAATGAAAAGTGTTATGAATGTATGTGTCTTAATTCTCTTCTACACATGTCTGTGGGTGGCAAAATTGGGGTGGGCTGTGCAGGGGCCACTTAAATGGAAAACCATGTCCAGTTTAACCGAGCTGCTCTAAGCCGATTTTTTAAGGTCACATTGGCACCAATAGGGGATTAGTTTGGTTCAGATCAATGTCTGATTGGGATCTTTCTCTCTACCATTGCCTCCCTCTGTCCCGGGAGAATGCAGCCAAAGTCGTGCGATTTGTACTTGGGGAGAAGAAAGGCTCTCCCCTCCCATGGGGGACAAAGACACACATTAGCTCAGTTTTGCTGTTTTTTTTCTCTTCCAGCAGTAAAGCTCCCAGCCGAAAGGATCAAACGTACGACGAAATGACAAATGATGGTACCCAGCCAGCAAGTTGGTGTATAGCTACTGTTTTGTGTGTGTGTGTGTGTGTGTGTGTGTGCGCACGTGTGTGTGCACGTGTGTGCATGTGCATGTGTGTGCGGTTTTTTTCTTTGTGTTTTTTTTGTGCATACTAAAACCGATGGCCCCAGCAAGCATGAGTTTCTATGCAAACATGTATTCCAGTAAACATTTACTCGCCTGTGAATTCTGTTGATGTACAGATGGAGAAATGCACTCTGTGACCACACGGCAGTAGCTGCAGGAGCGTTGTGTACACACTGGGGGAATGTTTGTCATGGTATCTTACACGTCATCGGGGCACCAACGGCTCAATTAGCGTCAACCACTGAAATGATTTAACGCCGTTTACATTCAAATTATCCTTATATGTTATCCTGGGAAAGAAGGGAAAGAAGGAGGTGAAATCCAGCTTCCTTGACAAATTGGTCAAATATCAAGTTGATTTTATCTTAAACAGATTTAGCTGGGATCATCATAAAACCAATTTAGTTCTCACAGGATCATCAGCGGCCCAAAGCATGAGATGGTATTTACTGAGGAGAACAAAAAGCTTAACTTTCTTTTACTTTTTATGTTTCACTGATAGGCCAGCATATTCATGTCGATTCCCAGAGAAGAACAAACAAACCGACAGACAGAGAGGATCAGAACTGACTATGAGTCTGTGAGGTTTGGTCACCAGCTCTGTAATCCGTCCTCCATCCTGTTTTCCCACCAAACACACTCTCGTTAACCAAATAAAATACTTGGCCGAAGATGTGCCGGCTGAGTTTTCACTCTCTTTGCACACAAGCCTGTCACCCACAGCAGCACACAGGTGCAAATCCAAATCAGCCGGTTGAACAGGACGCTTCCAACATCGGCTGCTTTGAAGACTTGGCAGCACGTCTGGCGGCATCACTGTTGACTGAAAGTGACGAGAAAACGTGAAATATTGCAAATATTTCATTTGCTGTTTTATGACCTATGCAACATCATGTCTTCATATAACACAATCCCAAGGACAACCAAGGGCATTATTTGTGTTTTCATATGGGGGGAGGGGGGTTGCATGCATATTTTTGGAGTTATAATAGTTCAGACCAGTATTACACTGCTGGCGTTATTTAAATGTATACTCAACACCTTGAGAAACTGCAGAAATGACCATATTAAGATTTAAAAAAAATGTCTGAGTATGTTAGTGTCGTGGCTCTTCTTCACAGCCTGTCAGGGGAAAAAAATCAAGTTATTATAGAAAGGGGGTGTCCGGGTGGTGTGGCGGTCTGTTCCATTGCCTACCAACACGGGGATCGCCGGTTCAAATCCCCGTGTTACCTCTGGCTTTGGTCGGGCATCCCTACAGACACAATTGGTCGTGTCTGCGGGTGGGAAGCTGGATGTGGGTGTGTGTCCTGGTCGCTGCACTAGCGCCTCCTCTGGTTGGTCAGGGCGCTTGTTCAGGGGGGAGGAGGAACTGGGGGGAAGCGCGTGATCCTCCCACGTGCTATGTCCCCCTGGTGAAACTCCTCACTGTCAGGAGAAAAGAAGCGGCTGGCAGCTCCACATGTACCGGAGGAGGCATGTGGTAGCCTGCAGCCCTCCCCGGATCAGTAGAAGGGGTGGAGCAGCGACCGGGACGGCTTGGAAGAGTGGGGTAATTGGCCAAGTGCAATTCGGAGAAAACGGGGGAAAAATCCAAACGAGAGAGAGGGAAAAAAAAGTTACTATAGAAAAATTATTCTGAAGATATGAAATTTTGTAATTTTATCTTGTGCACATTTCATGTTCAATGACACTTTATGGCAAGTAAGGATGGACCAGGTTAAAATAATGACTAGACAACTGTATAACATTTTGAATACTGGAACTGAATAGCATTCCCTTTCACATTTTACTTAGATGAAAGTACGCAACTTAAATGTTGCAGCAAAATATTTTCATCTCTACTGTCTGAATAATTAGAAAACGGGGATTATTCATGCACCAATGAAAGAATCAGTTGTTTTTCTCAGCAATCAGCCGTGACCTCCCAAAAGCACATGTGATGGGGAGGTAACCCTCCTTACCAAAAAGAAAGACTAGTTGAGGCTGCACACTCTCAGAAAGGGTTCTCCTCCCCTCTAGTTAACAGCCATTGAGCACTTCAGCAGCTGGAAGTGTTTGTCCACTAGTACACTGGTAAAGGTTAGTTTGATTGGGGACAAAGGTCAGGGGTCAAAGTCCTGCTGTGCTAACCGCCTAAGGCAGTCACCTGTAACCCCAACATAGGATAGCTAACCTTTTTAAACAAGAAGGTGGGGGAAAAAAACCCACAAAGATTGGCAGTTGCATTGCAGCATATTTCCATATGCTTCCCCTTAACACAATGATTAAGATGTTGATTTTGGTGGCTCTAGGTTTTGCTTGCATTGTGTTGTGTATGTTGTACCACTGTAAGAGCCCAGATACCTAAGTTGTCCAAATGGATGTGCACAGATGCTTGAAGTCTGAGCAGCTGTAGAAACAGCAGCTCCTGCTTTAGGCAGTCTTTGACTGGGTAATTATGTTAAGCACCGATGTAAACGGAGTGGCCCCAGACGTCAGTGTGTGTGGATCCTTCAGCAATCTTCACACAGCCGCAGGGCAGGGGCCAGTGAAGTTGTTTGTGTGTGTGTGTGTGTGTGTGTGTGTGTGTGTGGAGAAGACACAAACAGAAGCTCAATAACAAGCAAAAACCAATTATACAAATAGATAAAAAGAGAATATGAAAGAGAAACATGAACGCACAATAGAGATGATACAGTTCAAACTGAAAATGATTGCATACTCTTAAAAGAAGTATTGAGACTTATAACTGCAAAACATGAAGAGGCTTACCAATTGGCCTGATGCTTATAGATGTTCAGACTTACAGCTGAGGTGTTGAGATGTTCAGTGTACAATCTGAATAAAAAGGCCACTCATGATCCAGGATCTTACTGACTTTAAAGCGTACTGACTCATCCCAAATGATCAGTATTGATCATTGACCCAATCAGCCTGGAGGTGATGCCCGGTCACATAACATATTGTATAGTCGCAGATAAACATACTACTTACTGCACATGCTCAAAGGCCCCCATTTTACTATGATTCATTATCAGCAGGTTGTTCAGTCACACATTACCCACTACCTCTGCTGACTGTACTTAGCAGCCTTTGTTCACGCTATGGTCCTCATGGTAGTATTCATTGGTACTCAAAGGAACATGACATTATCTTGTAACGGCATAATATCACAAAAGAAACAGATGATTATTTTGCCTGCTGGAATTATTTTTGCCCTTTCTTTCCCTGAAGGCACTAGAGTTTGTATGTTTGTGTGTGTGTGTGTGTGTGTGTGTGTGTGTGTGTGTGTGTGTGTGTGTGTGTGTGTGCGTGTGTTTGTGTGTGTGTGTGTGTGTATAGGGGTGACTGACAGTGCACCTGTGGACTGTCAGTGCAGGGCTGACCCTAAAAAAAACAGAGCGAGGGAGGAAGATGAGGAGTGGCAGCCCAAGAGGTTTCTAGGCTCTGCAAACCACTTCAGTTCTCACTTGAGTGCCTCTCTTTGGGCCTTAACCCACACAGCCACCCCCCCCCACCTAACTGCTTCAGATTGAAATTCCTCCACTCCGTAAGACACTGTGCCCCAACCACCACCCCCTCACCCTCCCCCTCACACCTCCACCCACCGCCCGGCACACACCAAGGGGCATTCAAAACGCATTAACACGAAATCAATGGGAAATAGTGGGAAAGGAAAAAAAGGAAAAAAGGAAAAAAAAAATCTCCTTAGCAACATAATCTAGATGGCCTCACTAGAAGAGAAGTGAAAAGGAAAGAATAGGAGCAGGGTAGTGGTTGCGTTTAGGGAGGGAAGAGGAATCGGACACAAAAGGTGGGCACACAGACGGGGACAAAATTGAAAATTAACACAGAAGAAACTGTTCCTTTTTTAGTGGCTGCACAATCAGATACATTAAATCCTAACCCCCCCCCCCCCCCCGTCCCATGTGTTGTCTGGATGGAAAGTGGAGGCTCTGCTCAGCCCTCATACAGAGGAAAGGTCGCTGAAAATAACCTGAAAAAGATTTTATTTTTACTTGTAAATCTACTTGCATTTCTTAACATGATTATGAGATGTTTTTTGTTATGCGCGTAATTAAAGGCTATTGCAAGTTGGCCAAATTAATTACTATATGTCAAATATTTATAGTAGGGGGAACATTTGATTTCTGGCTGATTCTTAATATTTTATGTTTGTACTGTGCTTTAAAATATCCTGCTAATTAAGCTCCAGCATATTACTCTGAAAACATATCATTCTTTATTTATGCTTGTAGTACAAAGGTTTATAATCAAAAAGTGAATGAAATTTAGAGTTCCCACACAGGAAAAAAATTCACCAAGCTGAATCCACTTCCAGGCCAAACATTGTACCTGCTCACAGACTTAATCTACAAGTAGATCCTCAAACACTTAGTGGGGCTTTATGTTGCCTTCTTGTCTGTGGCTCTTGTCTGGCCTTTAGACAAACAGTCTAAATGAGCTCATGGTTTATGTCTCTGCTCGCACAATGCAAAACTCTCGAGCCTCTTTGGGAGAGACAGTGTAAGCTTCAGGGGGAGGTGGAGGAGATAGATGGTGGTGGGTGCACCTGCAAATAAGAATAGGGCTGTTGTCATGACCTAGAGTTCGATCGTTGGTACGATCCTGTCTGTTATAATCCTCATAAGTGAATGCAGTAGTAGTAGTAGTAGTACTAGTAGTAGTAGTGATACATAGTATTGGTATGATTATGAATAGTATTGTTATTTCTACTAAGGGTATTGGTGCTGGTCTCACTAATAAAGAAAATTGCTATTGAATTGATGGGTGTATAGTAGAGGGTAATTAGTATAGAGCAAGAACTCTGACCACCAGCAGCCCTGTAAATGACCTCTGACCTTCCCTACATGATCAGCCCATTGAGAGGTGAGCCGGCTTTAATTAGGAGGTCATTAAGAGCCAAGCTCAGCACACCATGGGACCATATAAAGCAAACACACACACTCCCACCTGCAATCAATTGTGTACACTCCAGCAGGCCGGAAAATTCTGCCGACTATACGCTAAGATAGTAGTGGTACATACACGTGACTCAAATAATTTTAGCTCAAAATTGATCATTTTTGGTAATCCACGGTGCACAATGTGGTGCTGTACCATTTCTCATGGGCCTCGTATTACAACTTGTATGTTAATACTACATCGGGTCTAGTTCTTTATCTAAACCTCGCTGTATGGAGTAACATCTTGTGAGAAGGTTACTCTGCTAACCATGATGAGATGACAATGAGGGGGCAGAATATAGGTAGTGAAAATAGAGAAATGGGGAGGGATAGGGTGAGAGCAACAGAGAGCAAGACAGAGTCAAAAGACAGAGGTGAAACAATGAAGTCAGATAAAGTGCGAAGGTGGGAAAAATAGATGACAAGCGAGGGAAGGAGAAAGAGTGATTCTAAGGCCTTTTTGTTCAAGTCTCTGATTTCACACTTGCACAAAGAGCTTTGGGGACGTTTCATCCTTTTCACGTTTCTTCTGCATTTATTCAGTATTATTCTGAAGCACGGTGTCTCCTATGGGAGAGGGAGCGCTGCCCGGAGAGGAGTCAACTCCATTCACAGCTTTATAAATCACCTCAGCATGCGCGGACCGTGGCCAATCGGCCAATTACGCCCCCCCCCCGACACACCGGGGCTGATAAAGAAGGCCCGCAACAATGGGATCACAGCCCAGATAAACGACCCTTTAATGATGTCGCCCACAAAACAGGCCAAAACCGCGCGCCCCACTTACGTATTCCATCATGCCGTTGCCCTCACATTTCCTCTTGCTCAGCCACGGCGGCAGGCACAGCTGGGGAGAGAGGGAGAGAGAGAGAGAGAGAAAGAGAGGCAGGGTGAGAGAAAAAAGAGAGAAAAATGACTCTGTGCTCTGACACGGCTTAGCCCCCCACCCCAGGCCCCTTTCAGACTTTTGGCCGAACAAAAGCATCTGTTGCCATACTGTGCCGCTCAGACCCCCCCTCAACACACACATATTCGGGTCGGGCAAGGAGCCTTGCGAGAGCTAAAAAAGGCAGCACTGGGCCTTATGCAGCTGAGGCTGCTCACCTTGTGGCACCGCCTATTGTGCCCCCATTCCAGGAGCTTCTCCATCCATCTTCATGTCTGTGGGGACAAATGAAGCGAGAGAGAGAGGGGGGAAGAGAGGAAAGAGAGAGAAAGAGAGAGAGACAGAATTTTTGTATGAGTGAGTGAGAGAATGAGAGAGTTGGGGCACAAGACTACAGCTGCAGAATGAATAGGAGAGAGAGAGAAGGAAGGGATGAGGTGGGAGGGGGGGAGAAGGGGGCAGCTGCCGGGTGGTCCTCTGTCCCTCCACCTTTTAAGTGCCGTTTGGCTTTGGAACACAGACGACATCTCTCCCCATCCAACCCACTCTGGATACAGGCAAACTCTCCGACACTGTGGTAAGAACAGCGAAAAGCGAGGAGAAAGACAGATGAAAAAGTGATGAGGAGGTGCGGGTCTTTTACTGGACTATTCAGGTCTACCACAACCACACGAGTATCGAGTATGGCCATGGAGCACACAGCTATGCCCTAACATGACCCACCACACCCACTGACCCCCCCCACACACACACACATGCCCACATGTTATTGTAAAGTAAAAACAAACAGCAACATCACGCAGCAGCTTCATAATGAATTAATGATGAAGGAGATTAGTGAAGATTATATTTTTAAAAGTTCATTTGTAATTTACTTTCAGAAAAATGTTGAGCCCGGGTTTATTTGTCTAATGGTTAATTTAGGATTCCGGTCATGCTGAGAGCTGAAGTACAGTAACTTGGCTGCAAGTTTCAGAGAAAACATTGACTGTGATGTTAAGAACCCCTGGGAAAGAAAAAAAAAGAAGAAGCCAGAAGTAAAAGGAGGGCACGACAGGTGAAAGGATATGATTGAGATATTTGAAAAGAAAGTTTTTGTTGTTCAACTTTTTATCTACCAATACAAATACTGAGGATTACGACTACTTTTTTTTTTTAGCTTTGTTCCAGTTGGTTATGAGGGACCTGCAGCACCGAGTGTCTTGTCTCAGTATAGACGAAGGCCTGTATCTGGCAGCCTAACATATGAAAAAATAAAAAACACAAAACAAAACCCCCCTCCCCCCAACAATATAAAGAATCTAACAGCCTAATTGCCCCTTTTTTTCCAATTTGATCATTTGATTCAAACGTTTCTTCGCAAAACAAAGAATTAAAATGCAGAATAACGCACAAACAAAATTCTACTATACATCCAGAACTAAATTGCAAAGCACAATCCACCATAAAGGGCCGTAAGTGATACTGCTCGCTGTCCATGTAAAGGGAGGAGGCCCGACAAAACGAAAAAAGAGTTATGGCACCCTGTTGAAAGAATAAGCTGATGATTAGCGCGGCTGCAGGTGCAAAGAGGATGTCACCAAGTTCAAACCCCTTCTTTGAAAGGACCTCCTCTCCCCTCGTCCTCTACACTCGCCTCCCCCGGTGCTCAACAGCGGTCCGGTGCAGCCGCCCTAGCCCTCGCCTCAACCTCAAGAGAGCGCTCAGACACATTCAACATTCAATACCGGCCCATGTGGACACTCCACGGGCCCGCCACCAAACTCTCTCTCTGAATCTGAAACACCGCTCCCCTCTCCATCCACTTAATGTGTCTCAAAAGCAGCGTACGCACAAGCCCGGGAGCCTCACTTCGCTGTCCTTTGTATATCTAACCTCTCTCCTGAACAAACCGCAGCAAATACCCTTCAGTCAACGGATACTTCGGTTTTGATAAAGTACCACAGCTACTTTACACTACTGTAAAGGAGCAGTGAAATCCTTGCCTCTGTCATCACAGGACTTAAAGCCCTCCCCTCTTTTTTTTTGGAGCCCTCCTTTTTGGGGATCCTTTGTGTGTTTTTCTAATTTATATGCAGATAAGGTCTCATCTTATGATGCTACAGTACCATCATTGTCGGGGTATCTTTGATTCGCAGCACAAACTTCTCTCAGTCATACTTAACAAATTTGCTCTCTTGGGTATTGTTAGGCACTGGAATGAGACTTTTAAGAGTGTGTTTAGCATTCACATTCGGTCGTTCGGTCCCCTGTCTCACCCGAGAAATCTTTGTTCGGTCGCTCCTCTTCAAGCCTCAGAGTGTCAGTGGGGTGGGGTGGGGGGGGATCGATTTGATTCTAATCGGACCATGAAAAGAACATGATCTAACTACTTGCAGCCCGGAGTATATTTAGGCCCTCTCCTCCTGTCGCTCCACCCCCCCACCTTTTCCAAACACAATGAAGCTGGCCAATTTAAAAGGCTTTGAATGTCTCGTCAATGACTTTGTGAATACAGGGGAGAGAGATTTGGAGAGGGGGAAGACGCAGAGGGAGGGAGGGAGGGGAAGAGGGAAAAAAGGGGGAAAAAGAGAGAAAAAAAGGGCCAGGGAGCAGACATAAAAATTCCAAGAGTTGTTTAAGCGTGGGTGGGTTCATTTGCATGACAGCGCCATGTGAATAGGCCTGACCTCTTGGACCGCCCCAGCGCTAGGCCGAACTGCAGCCTGACGCGCAGGCTTTGACCCAGCTCATTGACTCTGAATGGATACTCTGTCAAAGGGAGGAACCTTGCAGCTCTTGGCCGGACGGGCATCTGCAGACCCTCTGTTTGACACCCAGCCTTTACCTTTATTTCTATCTCTACCACTATTACAGACAGGCCTTCACGATCACACACACACACACACAACACACAATCACACACTCTTACACACCCAAGTGTAAGCATAAAAACACATGCATACAACATGTGCACATGCAGACATGCAGACCAACACACACACACACACACACAGAAAGTATGCTCCCATAACTATGACACATAAACACTACAGATTTACCAAACATTTTGTCTGTTAGCGCTCTTATAGCTCACACATTTAGTTCCTAGTAGACGAATTACACACCGTAAAGAGACGGGTGATAAACATCACTTGCAGC
Source organism: Lampris incognitus (assembly GCF_029633865.1). Lineage (NCBI taxonomy): Eukaryota > Metazoa > Chordata > Actinopteri > Lampriformes > Lampridae > Lampris > Lampris incognitus. Next base: position 80,335,558 of record NC_079213.1, read on the forward strand.
AGCTCAAACTATTTCACATGCTGGGATTTGTCTTTGCTACAGGTCTACAACTTTCTTTTTTCATCACTCACATGTGTGCTTGAGCATGAACACTCAACCCCCTCCCTTTACCCTCACAACACACACACACACACACACACACACACACACACACACGCGCGCGCGACAGGTGCAGCAAAGCTCTTGCACGTGCAGACACATCAACACGCTTCGCTTGATAGCTCTGTGAGGGACTGCTGCAACAGGCAGGTGAGAGGACACAGAGTGGTCAGGGGGTGGGGTGGGGTGATCTGCAGTCTGTGTACACATCTCAGTGGTCACCCCAACCACAACCCCACCCCACCCTCGGATCCCATACAAAGTTGTGAGTCTGTGCAAACACAAAGCTCAGACAGCTTACAAACACTCTCCATTTATCTGGCTGGCAAAGAGCTGGGGATGATGCAGCCATTAGCTCTTGGACCTGACCGCAAATGTCCATGGACACATTCAGAACAAATAATAGAAGGAGCTCACCACAGCTGAAGCAGCTGAACAGCGTTAACAGTTAGAGGGAATGCTCAAATGTTGCATTTTGGTTGAAGAAACTCTTCTTCTGTCTCTTTCAGTTTTATGCTTTTGTGGAGAAAGGACAGACATACAAAGCCGTGCTTTTGTTATAATGGCTGACAATGATTGCCTTGCAGTGTCTAGTTTGACTAACTGAAACAAACTAAAGCCTGGGAGGTAGCGGCAAGTGAAGTATCCCACTTCTTTACACTGGGACGGTCTTCCTCCATGGGGGGGCTCTACACCACTGTTGTGCTCCATCACTCGCACTAGCCGGAAGCTGGATGAAGTGTCCCTCACATGCCTTTCTAGTTGATATGTGACGTCCAAATTACCTACCCAAATATTTACCTTTTGAATAATAAGTTGCATGAGACTTGAAATGCTTTCATGACTTAAAACGCCTTCAAATGCGCTTTTAAAACGCTTCCCAGAAGATGGCGGCACGAACTCAGATTTGCGGCGGTGCAGTGTCTTTGTCCGCGTCTACATCTGCGTCTAGGTTTGCGTCATCGTGTGAAGTTTTTATTTTGATCGTCGATTTTTTTTTTCGTTTAATGGCTGGGAGAGCTGGCGTTGGATCGGCTGAAGGTGCCTGGTCTGCGGTGTCCGGTGGGCCCAAGGACCACGGCCCTGCCCGGAGCTGTGCCAGAAGAGGAAACACCGAGGGCGGTCTGACAGGATGCGGAAGCGGGGCAGGCTAAGCTAACTGCTAGCTCATGCAGACCGGCAGGTCCGACATTCATCCTGGCTGGTGTTCGTTCTCTGGACAGTGGGATTTTTTGGACTGTGCTGCATTGAGTGGACTGTGTTGTTAACTGTTTTTGCTTTTTTGTTTTGTTTTGTTTTGGTTTGTTCTCTCTGTTTTTGTATGTTTTTGATGGTGTCGTTTTATGAAAGTTTTGGATATGTGTATTTGTCTTTTGTGTTTTGTGTTGCACTGCAGTGGGCTGGGAGAAATGAGAATTTGTTTCTTTGTGTATGCAATTACATGTAAGAAATGACAATAAATTGTTCTTGATTCCTGAAACATTTCAAAGACTACCTCTATGATAGCAGTGGTGAGGAAATATGGTACGAATATTACAAAAAGGAAACAAAAATTTCCAGTTTGTAAACACCAGTTTTACAGTGCGTGTACATTAATTTTCAAAAGCATAAATTCATTCAGGAACACACGTAACACTTTTTAGTCGAAGGCACATTCCTTTATATATTTTTGCAAAAATTAATCATGGGCATTAATATTGTAAAAGAATAAAAAATAATGCCAGTGTTGATCATGGAGGCAAGATCATTGGTTCCCTGGAGAAAAATATGTTCCCTTTATTTACATTACATGGCGGGTGTCATTGCTAAGTGCAGAACATGTCTTAGAATCTCGTGGAGTAAGCTAAATTAAGTTTCCTTTATCATTCCCCTTCGGGAAATTCAGTTACTGCAAATTAACCCATCCTTGCAGTAATCTGTGTAGCTAGCAGCAGTGGGCTGCTGCCCTCATGCTGCGCCCGGGACAAACTCCTGTCTGTGCTCAGGGGCACAGACAGGAGTATTAACCCTAACATGCATATTTCTTTTGATGGTGAGGGAAACAGGAGCACCCTGAGAAAACTCACCACAGACACAAGGAGAACATGCAAACTCCCCACAGAGGACGATCTGGGATGACCCCCAAAGTTGGACAACCCCAGGGTTCGAACACAGGGCCTTCTTGCTGTGAGGCGACAGTGCTAACCACTAGGCCACCGTGCAGCCAATAACTGATTACTGATTATTCCAAAAAGTTTCTGTTAGGGCATCCAGGTGGCATGTTGGTCTACTCTGTTGCCTGCCAACAGGGGGGGGGGTCGCCGGTTCGAATCCCCGTGTTACCGCTAGCTTGATTGGGCGTCCCTATAGACACAATTGGCCTCGTCTGCGGGTGGGAAGTCGGATGTGGGTATATGTCCTGGTCACTGCACTAGCGCCTCCTCTGGTCGGTCGGGGCGCCTGTTCGAGGGTGGGGACTGGGGGGAATAGTGTGATCCTCCCACATGCTACATCCTCCTGGCAAAACTCGTCATTGTCAGGTGAAAAGAAGCGGCGACTCCACATGTATCGGAGGAGGCATGTGGTAGTTTGCAGCCCTCCCCGTCCCCGGATCGGCAGAGGGGGTGGAACAAAGATCGGGACGGCTCGGAAGAGTGTGGTAATTGGCTAAGTTCAATTGGGAGAAAAAGGGGAAACCGCCCCCCCCCCCAAAAAAGAGAAAGTTTCTGCTCAAATGATATCTACATGTCGATTACACATATTCCCCCCCCCACCCCACCCCATTTAACAGGAGGAGAGACACTATCATATTTTAAGCAACACCCAAAACAACACCAAATGTTTAAAGCTCATCACCATGAAGCATTCCTTCAAGGTTTGCCATGCTGGATCATAATCTACATTCTGCACCACTTCATCCTGTGCACGGTACGGTAGCGAATGTCCTCCTAATCCCCGGGCTCACTTAATCCCAGGTCACACCACACATTCAAAGACTTCTTAGCTAAACTCCAGCATGTATCAAAGACAAGCAGGGGTTTGCACCGTGGGCTCCACTTCAAGTTGACGTTAAGTTCAAACAGCTAGGTCTGATGACGTACAACTTAAACCCGAAGGTTTCATAACACAGAATCTCCTTCAGAGACAGATTAGCCTCACCGTATGGTAAACAGGCCTGTATTAACTGTACTTTGCAGTCATCGATGACACAATAGAATTTACCATTGGTTTATGGATACGTCCAAACAACAGTGTTAAATGGCTCCTCTGAGAAAAAAACAGCATGACTTAAGGACTACACTGATTTAGTGTATTTACGTGGAGATTGACTATAAAAATGTGCTTTTTGAGTGATTGTTTTTAATCTTGAGTTTGGCCAACAAGTTTTTCTCTGGGATTTTTAGGCGCCTAAATTGATTTTTTCCCCCCCTTTCAGAAAGGCCTGTTAATGACCCACTGCGACTGCCTCTGGCCTATTAGGATACATGAATCTCAACCTTGCTAAGTGACAAGAAAAGAATCACAAACACAAGCTGGATGGGACACATGCATCGTTATGTAAAAAAAGGGGAATGTAGGGAAGATTAGCAGAATTGAGGAATGAATATAACAAAACACTGAAATGCCAACATCTTTGAAAATGATGAGGGACGGTCTGTTTGTGCATCACATCGATGCACTCTTCATTGTCCAAATGAGCTCTGCAAGCAAAGTACGAGAGCGGCCGGATCCTGACAGCCGGCCATCCACCTCCTGCAAAACTTCAACACGTCTTCAAATGAGACATATTAGCAAGACATACCGTGGATAACTGCTGGGATAATGCGGGAACAATCTCAATTAAAAGATGCATACGTTTGCCTCTCTGGGAGAGTGTGGCATCCTTAGTGCAGAGTGCATGGGAAAGCCTGTCGTTCACCCTGAGTATACAGTGTGGAACAGGCATAGGTTTGGAGGGAAAAGTTGCCTGAGACACAAACTGGAGAAGATGGACATCATTATAATGAAACACTCCACTGTGCACTGTAAAACACCGAGTGGATATTTGGATTGTACGTAGCATTGAGATCTGTTTATTCTTGGTACATGACATTAGGATGTATTTTTCTTTTTCTTTTTTTTCTCTTTCTCTCGTGTTTTTAATGTGTTTTTCTTTTCTCTTATCGTTCACGGTAGTTGAGTTTGTATTGTGCAGCACAATGCATTGCATTTTAACTATACAGTACAGTGGGAATGGAGTTTGAAATGTATAGTAGCTGAATTAATTTAAGAGCAGGGTTGGGAAGGTTACATTGGAAATGTAATAGGTTACAGGTTACTAGTTACCCTATTTAAAATGTAATGAGTAATGCAACTATTTCAATTACTTAATCAAAGTAATGTAACTTGTTACATTTGATTACTTTTTCAAATGTTTAAACCAGGCAGTGTTAACCTTATAGTAGTACTCAGCACTGATTACTGTCAAACTTCTTTCAAAGTCCTTCATCATCACTTGAATTAAGATTATAATAATTTAATTTAATAATTTAAGCCACCACAAAGTCAGACTTCAGTACCTCTTTTTACTTCCAGATCATTTCCTCAGGTTCGACATGAAAACTTTCGACGTCGATAACATTTTAACAGCTAGTAAACATATCTTGCATTGCACTGTTATGTTAGAGCCCTTTTCTGATTTATAAATAAAATGTTTGGAACGCGTTTTTCTCCGTAGACATGGCCACTCTCAGACAGGTTGTTTAGCTTTGAGCGGCAATGTGGACTGATTTAATTGGCAGACTTGGGGCGCTGCAAATTTAAACAAGAGAACCAATCAAAAGCATCAGAATGGCATCAAACGGCTTTACTAAATGGCCTTCACTGGAAATGGCAAAAGAAGGCATTGTGCACATCAAAAAATGCAAAGCAACAAAATGAATATTATTTCATTACAGAAAATATTCAGCCGTAACCCCCTTTGTAATCATCAACATTTTCATAAGTAACTGTAATCTAATAACACTTTTTTCCCCTCAGTAACTAATGGATTACAGTTACATTTATTTTGTAATTAAATTATGGAACGCCGTTACATGTAACTAGTTACTCCCCAACACTGCTTAAGAGTTGGTGAGAAGGGGTAGGAAAAAATAAGTGTACACTTCCTCCTACTCCTTTTCTAACATGTAACAAATAATCTGATGCATACAGAGATTTGTTTGCTGAGTTTGATGTGTGGATTTGTTGATCACTTCAGATTATTGGCAATGGCCTATCTGCATGTTATATCCTGCTTATTTACATGTTCGAAATAAATCATCATTCATTCATTCATTCATTCATAAAATCCAAAAAGTGAACTCAGTTCAAATCGTTTAAGGAAAGCACTTACCTTGAACCATCTGAGATAGAAAAAAATTCAAACATCTGAGTGGAAGAAGTCGGTAATTATAAGTGTACCAAAGTTTGCTGATGACAGTGTCTTTTGTGAGCACGTACAACTAACTACTGGTTACAAATGCAAGAAAAGTTGTTTTCACTCACCTCGTGTAAATTTGCCTTAATGCAGAATTATTATTATTATTATTATTATTATTATTATTTTAATTTCTCTTCCTCAAAATTCTGCCAACACGTTAAATAAGAGAAGGGAGCTGTGGTTATTAAATTGGACAATTGACTTTATATGAATAATTTACTTCAAATGATTTAAACTCTATGGAAAATGTCAGCTGTATTAACTTGATCCATAGGCTTTGCAGTACACATGATACTTTCCCCATCAGAAGTTAATCTGAGGAGGGACAGCTGTTTAAAAAAAATGTCCCTTTGGAAAGATTGCTCTTTTATTTTGAAAAACTTGACTGACTCTCAGTCGTTCTGTTCTGTAACATATTTTCTCCCATCAGTACCTTGCTCTGTCCATGTGAACATTCTCCGCATTTTAATTTGGTGCCAAATAATGAAGAAAAGTTAATTAAGAAAAGCAAAGTGTCTAATTTTTTTTCTTTCTTAAATGCGTTTTACAACTCATCCTAAATAATATACTGGAAACGCTAGTTATGGGTCAAGGTAAGTATGCATCAAGCAAACAGTCCATCAGAGAGGAGGACATGATTGGCAGTTCCAAAGTATTGGATTATGACAATATGAGGATGAAGCATTTGGCTTGTTTGCCTCGGCAGGACCTGATAAACCAGGAACAGAGAGATTGTAGCCTGTGTCTATTCATTGCCTGCCTGGTGACAAAAGACATGGCCACACATTCCAGTCTGCTTCCGCTCCAACAAACAAGCTCAATCCCAGGGATTTCCCCTTTCAAAGGGAGAAAACGGCTACAATATCACCTCCTTTAAGTTGAGGGAGAGGCCAGTCTGGTGACTGCATAGAGGGACTCCTGTCACTCACTCTTTGAAACACTTCCTGATTCACGTCTCACTGGAAGTCACAACCTCTCTGTCCCCGGCTGAGGAGGGCTGAGAACCTGTCCAATTTGGCAAAAGCTCTCCACGGGGAGCTGATTGGCTCACATTCATAGCCACGGCTGTATGAAAAGTGTGATTTTTCACTAGCAGAGTGAAATAAGCAACAATTTTGGACCGTTCTAGATGAGAAGGAACACCATATTAGATACAGGGCCTAGGTGGGCAAGTCCACACATGGAATTGCCAGACTGAGACTTAAAGCCCAAATAATTTAGGTGTATTGATACAAGGCCAACCATTAACAGAGTTACAACAGCATCTTGAACCTAAAAAAATAAAAAATAAAAAACCCAGCGAGGGAGAGCCATTGTATGTCCTTAGCTTCAACAAAAACTGAAAATTGCTGCAATGAGAACTGGATGGAGATACACTGCAAAGCGGCCAGTGGAAAATCTCATTTTAAATGAGAATGGAAATTCAGGACTGTTTGACAACTCAAGCAAGAAGAGATTGAAATAAGGGCTGTTCTGTTCTTCTGTAGCTTGTTTTGTCACCGCAATGGCATTTGCTTAGTCTTTTGGAAACAATGGAGGAAGCACGGGGGTAAATCAAGGGCTCTAACAAGAAGCTATAATAAATTCACTTCTCTGGGAACCAAGCCATGGTCAGCACCACTATCAGACAGTGTTTATCTCATTTTCTACACTCGTTAATTGTGTGCACTATCAGGCGCAGACCCGTACACATACTCCCCCGTATGTGAGTTGAGTGTGGACAACCAGACACTCCTTGGCAGAGGGGCACACTTCAGTCTGGAGTGTCTGGTTTGAACGGCCTGAGAGACTAAGAACCGTCTGCCTAATTAGAGGGAGCCCGGTGCAGGACATCTCTATAGGCCCATCGACAGGGCACTCACTGGCTTTGTTCACCAGTCTCCTCTTCAGTTGGCCTCCTTTTGGGCCTATAGGCTGTCACTTTACTTTTCTATAGGACTGAAAGCCTCTAAAACAGTGTTTTACTCTTCACAATCACAGAAAACACAGTGTGTAGAGTCTCACCGTGCCCTTCATGTGTCAGCACCGGTGTGTTTGTAAGTGAGATGCTGCAGTAGGTAGATGTGTGTTTGAAGAAAAAACACATTTCCATGCATTTTAAAGGACAATTTAGACGAGCAGATGAACTTCAAGAGAGAGAGAGAGAGAGAGAGAGAGAGAGAGAGAGAGAGAGAGAGAGAGAGAGAGAGAGAGAGAGAGAGGGGCATTTAAAGGGAACACTGTTTTTAATCGGGCTAAGTTGTCACGGTGTTTTAAGTTGTAATTATTTCAAACTCATTTTTGCATAGAAATCTAATTATTCACTGTGATATAAATTAGATTCCACATTCATGGAGAACCATGAACCCCTGACTCCTGCAGGATCCTATTCACCACAAGGCTCTTTCTCTCCATTCCTCTTTTCTCTGGAAGCCATGAGATGGAGAGTGGCCACTGCAGCTGCTATTCACATGAACGAGATAATTGTCAATGAAAAGTCATTGCATGGTATTATGTTGTCCACAGGATCATTGTTCATTTTCCCATTGCCATTGAAAACTATATGGAGGACCAGAGTGTTTCCTTTGAGTTTTGGTATTCAGGATCTGTTGCTTGGTAACTAATAAAGGGGCAAATCATCCACTGTATTGGCCAAGATGGGCGACAGGCTGGCCTGCACAACAATGCGACGTTTGTAGAAAGGCGTTGATACAAGTTAATGACGCTTGTTCAACAAAACATTGATGGACTTCTTCACGGTATAATATGGCATGGGATGCGATGTGAATGAAAGGGGGGTGCTTTAGCACTACACTTTAACAAGTTTGTGTGTTTTTGCTACTGGGGGAAGTTGCAAGCACACATACACAACCTAATAACACAAACGCACACCTCGCTTTACAACAAACCCAATACAAACAAACCCAATACAAGCAAACACACACACACACACACACACACACACACACACACACACACACACACACACACACACACACAAGCAAGCAGGAGCCGCGCGGGCCTGCGCACAGACACACGTGCGCGCGCGCACACAAACCGAGGAAGGGCTGAGAAATGTTTTTGAGGGGAAAACTCGACAGTTTTCTGAAGAGAGTGAACTTATCTGTTATCGGCTCTTATTTAGCCTATGTTCAATCTCCATTTCATTGTACCGGTTAGAGATTAATTGCCAATCAACGCGGTTTGATTAGGGCGGAATGGAGAAAGCGAACTGCTTAAATCTGAATTATGGAGAGGAAGAAGCACAGCCCTTGGAAAGAGGAAAGAGTAGAGTTGCGGGCCGCGCTTCCAGGGCCGTGGGGCTTGCCTTGCTGAAATGCGTTTTAATCTAGGGCGTTTAAACAGGGGAATGTCGTAACGGCCCCTTTGTTGCACGGCTTCTTAACCAAAGCGCACAAAAGTGTAGTCCTGTCACCCCGAGCAGAATAAAAGGAATCAGAGGATTTTTGCCTTAAATGGACTAATTTTCTCCTTGAATTATGAAAGTAATGGCTAGGTAACAGCCTGTGCTCAGTACCCGACGGCTTAATGCCTCCTAAATCCTTCCACGTGGCTCCACTAGTCCTGGCAATTAGGCCTCATTATAGCCTCATAAAGGATCTCATTTGTGGGATTACTTAATAGACAATGAAATTTTATCGTGCAGAATTATGGAAAAATAATATTAGAGCAAGGATGGTGTGATTAGGGCGCGCGCCGCGCATCATTCCGCCTGGTTTCTTCTTGTTCTTCTCTCTCTCTCTCTCGCTCTCGCCCTCGCTCGCTCTCTCTCGCTCTCTCCCTCTGTGTGCATTTGTGTGTCTCGTTTGAAATGGTTATCCGTAAAATAACAACAACTCAGTGCGTCTCCCGTGTCATACGCTGTGTTCACTTTATTATAGCAATTACCACCTACGTGACAGACGTGTTAGTTTTGTGTTTTTTTTTGTTTTTTTGTTTTTGTCATGGATGTTGACGGAATTCAAAGACAATAAATCTCTCCGAGACCACGATTATGCGCATATGTACACTAGATTTTTTTTCTTTTTTTAAAAATTAATTTGGAGCCTAAATCCTCCCCAGCCTGCCAGCATCGCTGGGCTGCATGCGTCTTCGCAGGCTAGAAAGCAGTCTGGGAAAGGAATGACGGAGTGTGCAGGCTTCCATGTGCAGCGTGGAGCCGACAGAGGCCGGCCTGTGTCTGTCTGAAGGTCCGAGGCGCTGCTCAGCAGATGAAAGCAGCAGCTAAATCCACCGGTGACCCGCCTGGGGATCACACTCACTAATTATTGTCACAAGATGAGGGATTAACGCATTTCTGAAATAGCTGCCTGTTTACCCCGCACAGAACCACCACAATAAACACTTACTAATTGAATCCTAATCACTATCAAATAGCCGGAAGCCAGACTCGGCTGCCGTTCATAATTCTTTAATTGCTCGCCACGAGACGTTGACCTGACGGATGCAAAGTGTTATTGGACTACAGTAATTAGCCTTTAGTGGTATATACACACTGCGGTGTTACAGCGCATTTTCATAAACATCCAGTGGATAATGGCCACCATCTAACTTGTAATATGCAGGATTATGTCCGATTAATTAGACAGAGGGCTAATGCTAATTAAATGAATAACGAGAGGAACAATTGAGCCCTTTTAATTGCAGGTAGGTTATCTTATTAATTACAGGTTGTTTATCTCATTGTATCCTGAGAAGCTCTTCTGTTTCTGAGGCTGAAGTGTCGCCAGACTTGGTGTGATGGGCTCAGGTTTCTCCTACTTCCCCCAGCCGGGTCTGTCAGAGAGGGGCTGGGGTGTACTTCATGATATAGCTGTGCTAACGTGCTATATCATGCATGTCACAAGGTACCGCAAATACACCGAACTTAAACTCATCAATTCGCATAGCTGTTGTATTTGTTTAAATCAGAAGTGCCCTTTACATGCCATCATGGCCAATTTAAACGACAAAAAAGAAAGGTTAAGATGTGTTGTTTTTTCTTCAAAGTTGGTTTCCAAAACGACTAATAATCCGAATCTGACACTAAATAATAAACTTCTGGGGAGAAAAAAAAGAAAAGTAAACTTCTGTAAAGGCAGCTAGTTTTTTGAGTCAGGCTTTTTTTTTTTGCTTGTTTTCGAGACGTGTTGGTAAATCTGCGGTGACCGGAGGTTGAGGGAGACGTCACGTGGTCCGGGTCCCTGGCTGCACACAAACCCCTTCAGCGACGGGTGCGCACGTGGGTGACGCTGCAGGGCCAGCCCCTCTTCGGGGTCCCTTTTGTTGAACCATCAAACATAAGCACCTTTTGAGATCCCGAGGGGTTCAGATGAGGAACGGCTATCATCTCGCGCAAAGAGCACACATCACTCATCCCGGCGCAGCCATGTCCAGGTCCTTCTACGTTGACTCTCTGATAATCAAGGATACGGTGCGACCCGTGCCGGCCGAACATCCAGGGCAAGACTTCCTCATTCCCATCAGCATGCATTCTCCAACGGTGATGACCGTGACCGCGCCGGTGTGCCCGTCCAGGAAAACCGGGACTTTCTGTGTTTGTCCGCTGTGCGTCACGTCCCACATCCACGCTCCGCGCAGCGGCATCCCCATGCTGAAAAGCCAGTTTCCGGCAGCGGAGGCGCAGTACTGTCAGAGAATAGCCCATCAGCAGTCTTCAGCTTTGGCGCACCCGGGACACACACCTGTCTGCACGCCCACGTACAGCGTCACAGATCCCAGGAGATACCATTGTCTTTCCATAGGTAGGTCATCCACTTACCACCGGTTGACATCGTGTTTGTATCATAGCGCACTTTCACAACTACCTGTCGCCACGCGTGTTTTACACACGCACCCTCACGCACGAGTGAGAGCCGGTTCGGTTTGCGCCGATGCTAAATTGCAGTGTTGTCTTGACAAGAACCTAAATGTTTGACAAAAACGTTTCCCCCCCCCTCCAACATGCAGGCGCCCCCGAGAATAGCCAAATACAGAGTGGCAAGAGGATGCGCACGGCTTTTACCAGCACGCAGCTCTTGGAATTGGAGAGGGAGTTTTCCACCAACATGTATCTGTCCAGGTTAAGGAGAATCGAGATCGCCACATATCTGAATCTGTCGGAGAAGCAGGTGAAGATCTGGTTTCAGAACCGCAGGGTCAAGCACAAGAAGGAGGGGAAGGGCACACAGAGGAGCGTGCACGGCGGGTGCAAGTGCACAAGTAACCACACAGACTATCCAAGGTCAGAGGACGAGGAGTCCCTATCGCCAGCCTCCGCCTCGGAGGAGAAAGAGGTGTCACCGATCTGAGAGCAACGCTGACACACTCCCAGTCCGCTCCTGGCACTTACCCTCCTCCCTTGATATGGATTATGACATTAAGGCAACCTCAGGGCCCCCAAAAAAGTAAATGTTGTGGGAGAACGAGAGGAAATATTGATATTGAAAATGTCATTTGTTCTTAACTGTTTCCATTCTGTATTTTACGCGTAAATTGTTTCTGAGTGCTGAAGATTAAAAGTATCGTGACCTGAGTAATATTTCCTGATAAGAAAACAGCTGTGTTTCTAATCCTCTAAGGGTTCTTCTCTGCATACCCAGGTCTAGCTGCCTACCCCCAGTGACTGTCCCGTATGCATAGTGCACCCCGCTCCTCAGTGCGTGTGGCACGTGCAGACTAAGATATAGCGTAGGCCTAACCTGGTTTCGAACACACGGTACACGCTCACCTGCATCTGTACAATATGTATATTTGTATTTATTTTAATAAACATTTGACGACTTGGGTCTGAGATTTGATCGGCCTGTGTGTTTTGTGGTGGGCAGGTGTGCCATATATGTACATATATATAGATATATATTTCTAATCGTTAACATATAGAGTGAGCAACACACGTGGGCCTGCAGGACTCACAACACACGCGTTGAAACGTCATGTGGGGAACTGCTCTGCGGATGTAACTGGTGATTTCTTGGTTCGCTTCTGATTGTCAGAGGAGAAATCAAACTGTGACAAAATGCTGCTTTTGACCACGACTGGTGAAGACGTCGAGTTGCGCTTTGAACGCCCCGCGTGTTGCACCAAACCAGCTCAGAGACTTTACCGAAGGTGACGAAACCCTTTTAAACGAGAGGCTATTGGAAATGTCTGCATGCAGGCCAGGATCGTTATGCAAATACGCTGCACGAGATACATTTCCATTCAGGCATTTATCAACTCATGTGTAATTTCATACCGTGTATATCGTATACACATATACATCAACTGTCTCCATAATATATATATATATATATATATATATATATATATATATATATATATATATATATATATATATATATATATATATATATACACAAACACACACACACACACACACACACATTAATGAACTTATTTTCAGATGTATTTATTTATTTATTAACTTATCTGTTTATTGATTGCTCGACTTTTTTTTTTTATTTAGCTAACCTAAAACACATCCATCCATCCATTATCCAAACCGCTTATCCTGCTGTGAGGGTCGCGGGGATGCTGGAGCCAATCCCAGCAGTCACTGGGCGGCAGGCGAGGAGACACCCTGGACAGGCTGCCAGACCCTCACAGGGCCGACCAACACACACACACACACACACACACACACACACACACACACACACACACACACACACACACACACACACACACACACACACACACACTTAGGGACAATTTACCTAAACCAGATAAACGGGGCTAAATTGAAGGTGTGACCATTGAAGGGTAGCCGGTTCCGGTTCCGGCTCCGGGGGACAGCCAATAATTTGTTCCTGTTGGCTTTTGAAGAGATGTTGGATGTCCAAAGCGAGTTTAATTGCGGTTTGGGTCCCACGTTGGCAGTGCTTATGCCGCTACTCCTTCCCAGCCACGGAGCAGGGATGTGTGTATGTGTATATATATATATATATATATAGAGAGAGAGAGAGAGAGAGAGAGAGAGAGAGAGAGAGAGAGAGAGAGAGAGAGAGAGAGAGAGAGAGAGAGAGAGAGAGAGAGAGAGAGAGAAGTGGGCAAAGGCTTTGACAAGTTAGATTGTCCTTGCTGCAGACCCCCGACGGCTGCGGGCTCAGAGGGCTTTGAAGAGACAGCTCCAGGGTTCCTCCGAGCGCCAGGGACCGATGTAGTCACTGTTTCATTAGGCCCTATTTGAACCTTTCAACCTGCGCTAAATGAAGGGGCGTGCTAACACGGCAGAGCATCTGAGGAGGGATTACGCATAGGAGGCGCCGTTGGAAATCAGCGAACGGTTAATTTAACCCGTGTCTGTCAGGGTTCGGGATCCATTCCTAATTGAGAGGGGAAGCAGGTGAAGTTTTAGTCCCACGCAGACCCATTCAGCGCCGGAATAAATGGTCCCCATTCACATCCCGCTGGTGATCATATATTACTGAAGGAAAGCCATCTAATGAATATATATTGAAGTTCCTATTAATCGAATTAGAGTTCACTCCTCGCAGGTGCGAAAGTGAAAGACCACCGTCCCATTAAGACTGATTAACAATGGAGTTAACTGCACTTTTGAGAAGTTCTCCCCCCCCCCTTTTTGGGCCCACGGGGCTGACCTCGAACTGTCAGGCCACTATAATGGGCTGAGGCTCATTTGGAGTATAGGTTTATTAGTCCACTTCCACGAGCAAATGTTCCCCTCTGTAAGCAATTATTTATTTATTTATTAAATTTCCTAAGCCACTCACACTTCTCCGTTGGCATCGGTTTTGCAAACTACTGCGGGCTCTGACAGACTCGCCACTATATGAAGCGCGGACGGTCAACGTGAAAAGTGCACGCGGTACCGAGACCGCTCCGAAGACGTCAGGCCTCGGCCCAGCATTGGAGACGTGGTAATTACGCATGACAAAAGACAATTAATAAGAGCGCCTTTCAGACGGCTGCAGCTGCTGTCTCATGCCGAGATAGAAGTTAGGAAGAGCTCAAGTGCCAATGTGCAGAAATGGGGGGGGGGGTTGTCTTTCTTTTTCTTTTTTTTTCGAAAAAAAGGCCTCTGCTTCGGTGATGAATCCCGAGGTACAAGTTTCGTCCTCAATAAATGTGACATGCTATGTCCAAAGGCGACCCATGATTCATTGCGAACTTTTCATTCCGGATTCGGTGCAACATGCGCCTCTCAAAAACCACATGATATACCTCATGATTAATTGTTGTTCAAGATCTTTTTTGTTTTTTTGCTTGTCAGCAACTTTAGACTAATTTATTTGTGTTTGTTTAAAACGTCTCGCTATGGTACACACGCACGTCTATTCCTCTTCAGCGCCACCAGGGAACAGTGTAATGCTCCGCAGTGTGATGCTCAGCAGTGTGATGCTCAGCGGTGTAATGCTCAGCCGTATAATGCTCAGCAGTGTAATGCTCAGCGGTGTGATGCTCAGCGGTGTAATGCTCAGCGGTGTGATGCTCAGCGGTGTAATGCTCAGCAGTGTAATGCTCAGCAGTGTAATGCTCAGCAGTATAATGTTCAGCAGTGTAATACTCCACAGTGTGATGCTCGGCAGTGTGATGCTCGGCAGTGTAATGCTCCGCAGTGTAATGCTCAGCAGTGTGATGCTCGGCAGTGTGATGCTCGGCAGTGTAATGCTCCGCAATGTAATGCTCAGCAGTGTAATGCTCGGTAGTATAATGCTCAGCAGTGTAATGCTCGGCAGTGTAATGCTCGGTAGTATAATGCTCAGCAGTGTAATGCTCAGCAGTGTAATGCCAGCAGTGTAATGCTCGGCGGTATAATGCTCAGCGGTGTAATGCTCAGCGGTGTAATGCTCAGCGGTGTGATGCTCAGCGGTGTGATGCTCAGCGGTGTGATGCTCAGCAGTGTAATGCTCAGCAGTGTCATGCTCAGCAGTGTAATGCTCAGCAGTGTCATGCTCGGCAGTTTGACCGCTGCTCACCTGATCAGCTATAAGGCAATACTGTGAACAGCTATACGGCCTGCATGCAAGGATTCACTCACCCTCTCTCCATGCTTGCCCCGTAAAGTGTGCGTGCGTGCGTGCGTGTGTGTGTGTGTGTGCGTGCGTGTGTGTGTGTGTGTGTGTGTGTGTGTGTGTGTGTGTGTGTGTCGCTACATATACGATGAAGACGGAAGGGGTGTTGTTATAAATAAACCAAAATGGTGTTTGACAACCAAGTCAAGTGTCTCCCGTTGCACAGGGAAGGTTTGCTAAATTAAAGTTTAAATGTTGGAAAGAGGACTATTCAGAGTGTGAAATTCATTTTATATTAACTCGCCTTTTTATATGAGGAGCTACCCAGTGTGCTTTACAGCGGAATAAGTCATTTATGTAAGCCTTATTTCTTCTGTGCGGAAGATTAGTAGTATAACAGGCCTGAGATTTTTCGGGAAGGCGGATCCTCTGATAGCCTTTACACTTCACTTGGCACGATAGCCAACCGGGATTATCAAGAAACAGTTTGCAACATGTCGGGCGTAGAGGGTAAATTATGATAATTGAATTTAAAGGCGATCCTATAAAAACTGGATCCCCCTCATAACAGCTTTCACTGACTCACAATCGTATGTATAACCCATGAAGAAATGTGTTCAGCCTGTGAAAAATCACCATTTAAGGATACCAATAATGTCCTTTCTGTGAGATTCTCTGTGACTGGGGGTCAAAGGTAAATGACCTGCATCGGTGCTGGCGTGAGAGCCGTAATTCTCTGACAAGTTGCGCGGTCTATATTTCAGCACGCTGGACAGCTCCGACGGGACCGCCTCGAGTCAAACCACCTTTGCTGAAGTCATCATCTTCAGTGGGATAGCCCATCCATCTTTCAGCCACACCGAGCGTTTCACAGGGTTGAAAGCTGACGTTGTTTTTCAGAAGCCCTCTGATTATCCACGTCATCGACGTAACCCTGACTGTAGTCTTATGCGCACCACTCACTCACTTCCCCGTGCGCGCACTTTACATATCATGACGGAGTTTGGATCATGAATCTGAACCAGTTCAAGCTTTTTAAAGGAATCAAGCTTCTCCTTCACTTTATATATATATATATATATATATATATATATATATATATATATATATATATGTATATATAACTTTGTTAAAAGAGACACTCAACGGTAGGGAAAGTGCTCAACAAACATGGAGCAAAATAATCCAGTGAGTCAAGTAAATTCTTTATGAGACAGTACAAGCCTGTTTCATGCTATAAGCAATCATCAAAATTTGATTGACAGCTGATGATTGCTTATGGCATTAAACAGGCTTGTACTGTCTCATAAAGAATTTACTTGACTCACTGGATTATATGTGTGTGTGTGTGTGTGTGTGTGTGTGTGTGCGTGCGTGCGTGCGTGCGTGTGTGTGTGTGTGTAGAGAGAGAAAGTGTTAGAGACAAAACCCACCCCAACATCTGTGTGCAACATTAACAAAAGGCCTATTTCACAATAATTTGTGGTGTCGACCCGGTGGGGCCATTTTACATCCCTCTGCTGAAGCGGTCTGTGGATTTAATTTGTCCGTAGAAATATGAAGTGAGCACACTAAAAACCCCGTTAGGGATCAAGCCAGCCACGGTGAGGTCAGACTCGGGTCTCGTTAGATTTAACAGGCTTTAAACTTTGGCTGTCGCCGTGTAGCGATTGATATTTACAAATTGAATCACGGTATAAACGTCACGCACTAGCAGATAAGCTAGCTGTGATAGCAGTTGTAATGATCTCAACATAAGGCACTATATATATATATATATATATATATATATATATATATATATAAATGTGTGTGTGTGATGTGTGTGTGTATGTGTGTGTGTGTGTATATACACACACACACACACACACACATTTATATATATATATATATATATATATATGTATGTATATATATATATATATGTATATATATCCTGCTCTATTTAAACCGTCAGACAAAAGACAAACAGGAGGAAAACATTACAGTGACAGTGTATAAAATTAGATCGTGATGAAAAATGAAATAGTGCTTAATAGTATATTAATCCTCTATAAGGAGTGAATCATAAATCTTAACTTTTTAAAAAAAACTTGTCTGGTGTTTGTTTGCTTTGAACCCTTTGGCGACGCCCCCTTGTGGACTTTTTGCCGTAGAGCGTGCTTCTCTGTTTCAGTAAATGGTGTCAAAACCCCAAACCGAGCGACCTTCCAGCACGTTCTGGTGATGATCCCTTGCTGCTGATTCTGTCAGAGCGAATTCATCCTCGTACAAATGATTTGCGCCCCCCCCCCCCCTAAATATATCACGGACAATATGCGTTATCTATTGAACCTCCATTAAAGTGATGTTTGTTGATTCAGATGAAAATAGACGTCGAGGACTTTTATTATAGGCCTCCGCGTTTCTCGACGTCTCCTTGCTGATGATAGAGAGCAAAGTCTCCTGCACGTCACGTCACACAGTTTCTGATGGATCGTTTCAGGCGGAGATTTGGGGGGGAGAAGAAAAAGAAGAAGAAGAAGAAGAAGAAGAAGAAGAAGAAGAAGAAGAAGAAGGAGGGGGGGGGGAACACCCACAAGTGAGAATTTCTACCAGTGTGAAGTAAACTTAGCCCTTCAAATTTGAGCTCCTTTGTTTGGAGAAGAAGGGCCGTTGTTCTCTTGGCGCCTGGGCCGTGAGGGAACATATGGAAGTCATTGTGCGAGGGGGCTGCTGCAGGACTGGTGCGCTTCTCTGCAGCTGAGCGAGCGGAGGGGCTCTTTGCCCCCAGCCTCGGGGGCTCCGTCCCAGAGACACACCGGTCTCAATTGTCCGCCTCGCTACCCTGAGATCACACAGGTATAATTCATAATGGTCCCTTTATTCTACACCTACAGCCACCAGGGAACCCCCAGGGGAGCCGGGGTTCGGGTAAAACAGCCAGTGCCTTACAGCTGATAATCAAATGACTCGTGTGCTCTTACACAGGGCCTAATCCTTTTTCTGTGTTATGGAAAACAACGATATCCTGCACCTATGCACCCTTACTTTTCAGGATATGCTTAGATAGATATATAGATAGATAGACAGATAGATAGATGAGAGGCCAAGAGAGGGTGGATGAATGGAAGGAGGACGTTGTGGTGTATTATGGTGTTGGAGCGCCCTCTATGAGTTTACCACTCCGGTGTTGTGAGTCTGTGGATGGTGGACGGTGACTGCGTGCTTGCACTCTGGTCTTTGTAATAAGCTAAAATAAATAATAAGGGGGAATAAGAATAAGGTATGGGGAGGGGGGTGCGCCCGCTAACTTCTCACGATAATCTAACCGGAAAACGTCCATGTGACGCGGACCGTCAGGTCGACGTGCGCTTGAAAGGGCGTCTTCAGACGCAGACGCCTTTTAACGTCATCGCACACTGCTGTGATCACGCGCGGAAGAGTCTCGCATTCAAACAGATAACAATTCGAGAGAGAGAGAGAGAGAGAGAGAGAGAGAGAGAGAGAGAGAGAGAGAGAGAGAGAGAGAGAGAGAGAGAGAGAGAGAGAGAGAGAACCATGACTTTTTCCTCTCCTCGACGGCCTCCTCCCGGTTTCTGTTCAAAGTGTGACTCTTACTTTGAAAAGAAACGGAGCGCGCACGCAGGCAGGGGAGGAGGGAAGGGGAGGGGAGGAGGGGGGTCGTTTCCTGAGACTTATTTACTTTGAGCCAGATGATTAGTTTTTTTGGGAAGGATGGACTGTAACATTGAATCAATTACAGGTCGCCGTGGCTCGGGCGCAGTCGTGAAGGGGGCTGTGGATGTGGACAGAGGCTCCGCCAGTGAAGGAGTCGCCTTGTGAGGAGGATTACTGCCGCTGCAAAGGACTGCGCCCCTTGGAGCCCTTCTACGCTCCACTCCCATTCATTTTGGATATATTTAATCGAAAGGGATTAGAAAAAAAGAGAGAGGAGGGGGGATTACCAAAGGTAATTGAAAAGTCTTTGGGACTCGAAACGGGATTAACAGTAGTTTTCAATCAAGAGTAGATTTCACTCGTTTTCGTATGTTTTTATTGATTAATTGTGGTGTAACATGTAAATGCTGAATACAATCGTATTCTTTTCGGCTATTAGGGGATTTGTTGCAAATTTAATTAATCTACTTTTTTTAATTTTTTATCGGCGACTTCTTCCCGTCTGGAAAAAAAGTTGGTCTAAAACTTCTGCTTCATCGCTACGGTCTGCAGCTCTGCAAGTTTCGCATCCGGCGATGCGTTATTTTTTTTATTTCTATTTATTTATTTATTTTGTCGTCCACGCACCATATGCGCTCAGCTCCGGATGCCGACACGGCCGACGTCGCTGCCTCGGCGGGATGAAAGCGCTCCGGCTCGACCTCACAGCTGGAGGTGTCACCCCGGAGACCGGAGCGCCAACGTGGAGCGCTGCGACGCGCTGGGGACGCTGCATAAAACCGCCGTCGCCCCTGCACGTGGAATGTGTTAGAAAAAACGGGATGCCTTTGGGGCTGCACGCGGCTCATCGGACCCTGAAAGTGCATTAAGACTTGATTCTGCGTTTGGGACGGCTGGCACGCGCTCCTCACCTACTTGTCTGTTATGCCATGTGATCAAGGCATTGTTCGTATAGGGAGAAACGTCTATAATGATGAATTCAGATAATCTAGTTTTAATTTGGCTTAACTTTGTGCATTTTGGGCTCAAAATAGACCATCCACCCTCACCCCCTAAATGCATTAGGCTGCTATTCGATTGCGGTCCAGTTTCGTGGAGAAACTGCAATTTCCTCCCTAATTCTGTCTTGGCCGTAATTCCCTCGGACATAATGTGTTCAAATATGCGAGCGAATTTACTCATTTAACTGTTGTTGGACGACGGTGCGTTGAGACAACTTCACTGGCTGTCAGCTGTTGCTCCCACGCATTTGGCATCTGGCACACTTGCAGAGACGCACTGAGACACGGATGGGCTGAAGACATGCTGTCGTGTCGACCACTCTGCGCTTGCAGTCCCACTCGGTGATGGCGACTGGGACGTCCTTACCGAAATCAGCGCATAAACACGTCAAAGCATATCTATTAGGCGTTTGTCGGAGAATTCCCACGTGAACATTTGCTCTGCAGACCTTTCCGTCTAATTACAGAGCTTGGACAAACCTGGGTTGGCCATGGATAATTAGCCCGTCCCGGATGAGCCACAGGGAGATTTGCAAGGGCCAATGGTTTTTCAACAGTAGGTTATTGTTCGGAGGCATTGTTCAATGGATATTCGGGAGGTCCAAAACTGGCTCTTAGAAGTGAGGACCAAAAAAAAAAAAGAAAAGAAGAAGTAGAGATCCAAACTAGAACTTATAAAGCAGTCAGTGAACTATTGAAGCCAATGTAAAAGTAATTACAATAGTTCCCGAGTAGGCCTACATGGTAGCTATGTTCACTCTCCAGGAGGCCACGTAAGCGCCAACATTGCGCGTTTTGCGCAAATCAGAGTGCTCAATAGGAGCGACCCGCTCTCCTTGTCCTTAATGAAAACCAGCCCCACCATCACAGATAGCCATGAGCAAAGAAGCACCATGAAGGGTGCGAAAAAGGAAAAGTAAAGCCAGAGTAGGCCTCTCTTTAATCTCTTAAAATAAAATGATCGTGGCGAGTTTATTCCCGCTAAAGTCTACTAACTGGAGAGTAGCTACGACCTCTTGGCAGGGGAAAAAAAGGAACCTTTTCTTTGCTCTTAAATGGAGTTAAAAGGGGAAATCTTTGTGTGATTGTTGAACAATGAAATTGCTTCCCTTTTTTTGGAGGGGCGGATGGGGGTTGGGGGGGCTGCAAAATCGGCGGAGAAAATAACGGACGAAACTTAACGAGGCCCGGTGCGATGAAAAAACGGACAATGTCGCCCTCTAGCGACCATGCTGCGTTCGTTGCCATCCGGAGAAAGGTTTTGCGTCAGGGTGCTAAACTCATCCAAGCTCATGAAACAAAATCCGCCCTGCATGTTATAGGAGTCAGTTTTGCTGCACAGGCAGATGGTTAAGACGCCAATAAACTATCGATATCAGAAAAAACGGCTGTTGCGTGTCTCTCACAACTTTGTCTCTGATATGTGAATGACGCGCGTGTTTTCCTCCCTATAG
This sequence comes from Lampris incognitus, assembly GCF_029633865.1. NCBI lineage: Eukaryota > Metazoa > Chordata > Actinopteri > Lampriformes > Lampridae > Lampris > Lampris incognitus. The sequence continues at coordinate 80,357,168 of NC_079213.1, forward strand.
GGAAAACAGTCACCGTCATCTGGATTAAGATGAGGGCGCGTCTCCTCTTCCGAGTTGTCCTGCTGGGGGTTTTATCAGGTAACGTTTGCTCCTCTTTTTCTTTCTTTCTAATGCTCCTCCATCAGCTGAAACCCCTAACTGTTGTGAATATCTTCTCAGTGACCTCGGGGCTCCCGCCGCCCACCATTGTTTCCAACGACAATGAGTTCGTCCTGCAGCCTCACTCCATGTTCAATATCAGCTGCACCGGGAAACGAAACGTGGTCTGGACCGAGCCTCTGCCGGAAAACGCCTTCGTTTACCCGGGATATTACACCTCAACACTGTTCATCTACAACGCGTCCGTGGCGCACACCGGGTATTACATCTGCAGATATGAAGACGCCGAGGAAGAACTCGAGGAGGAAGATGACAACGAGGCGGGAATATACGTGTTTGTTCCGGGTATGTATGATTTTGTAGCACCTTGCCCCCCATTGTAGCAGATGCTACTGCAAAGGTCATTCGTTTTATTTCATAAGCGGATGTGAGGTAGTTCAGAATAAATAACAGGAGTAAAGCAACAAAACAAAAAAATCCTGTGTAATTGAAAAGGTTATAAACATGCATAAACATTGTTAAACCCAAAAACACGTCATGCATATATGCTTGTTTGATTCTTCCCAGATCCTCAGTTTCCCTTTGTACCCGAAGACCTCAGCAACTTGGCCGTCACAAGTTTCCCCGGTGAAAGCATCATCCCCTGTCGTGTCTCCAACCCATGGTCTCATGTCACCCTTAGGAGTGTCCCCAGCAGAGAGGAGATCTCTGCTCCCTATGACAACAAAGTGGGCTTCTTCAGTAGCCTTCTCAGTGGCCAGTATCTATGTGAGACCACCATCGACGGCCAGACAGTCAGCAGCGTCACCTACACCATAGTACCCGAAGGTAGGTCTGGGTAGCTGTGCCTGGGCGCAGTCACATCTATATAGAGTGTGCATCGAGGAAACAGACACACTGGGAACATTAAAGTTGTCTGTAGTGTTTTGATGTCAGCAGATGAATCAGGACAGTCCACTGGATGTGACGAGAGACTAGCTCTGTCCCTTGTCAAATAAAGTTTAAATCCACATTTTCCTTGTGAATTACACTAATCGGTCAAGGGCAGACAGGATGCAGAAAAGGACAAAGGAAATAAAAGGGAAAACTTTTCGAGCACAGCCGGGAACACTCTGAGTCTGTTTACCGCTGTGTGAGAGCTGCAGGGTGACTTCACGGCCTGAGAGCCATGACATCATGTCTTTATCACTGGGGAAAGATGACTTCACAACCTCTGCTCTTACTCTGTGTGTGTGTGTGTGTGTGTGTGTGTGTGTGTGTGTGTGTGTGTGTGTGTGTGTGTGTGTGTGTGTGATGATGGCGTAAGCCACCACTCAGAAAGTAATGATTTTATGGTTATCAAGCTGTCACTGTCCTGGGACATGTGATATGACAGTGTTGGTGTGTCCTCTGGTGGTGTGTCCTCTGCAGACGTGGAAGACTTCCATGTGGAGGTTACAGCCAGTGAGGAGTCTGTGAGGGTGGGACAACCTTTCAACATCACCTGTGTGGCCCCCAGTGCACTGGCCTCTCAGCAGCAATGGATCCATCCTAGAAAACAGGCGAGACAATCCCCTTTGCTCTCTCTCTCTCTCCCTCTCTCTCTCTCTCTCTCTCTCTCTCTCTCTCTCTCTCTCTCTCTCTCTCTCTCTCTCTCTCTCTCTCTCTCTCTCTCTCTCTCTCTCTCTCTCTCACTCCCTCTCTCTCTCTCTCCCTCCCATAGTTTTCAGTCTCCTCTGTCTCCTTCCCTCTTGGCTTTTCCTCACTTGGTCTCTCTGTGCATTTGTCTGGGTTACTCTCCTGGCCGTGTCTGTAATTACTTTAGGTTTTCATTGCACATACTTGGCTCCACTCTCTCTTGCTCGCTTTTCATCCACCTCCCATCTTGGTTTCTCTCCATGTCATTTGTCAGTACAGCAGGTTTACGCCTTAATTTGGTTAAAAAAAGGAATGTGTTGGACCCAAACCTGGTTGGGGGAAGTGGAATGTAACAAGTGACGGTATAGTGGTAACAAAGTATGTGTCAGGGAAGCAGGAGCTAAATATTATGTCTTTACTACAAGGGCTGCCGTCGAGTGGCCCATTGCTGTAGCTCGGCCAAATAACCCAGCCCTGTGCAAAGGAGAGAGACAGTGATGGGAAAGTTGTTTGTTAAAGTCAAGGAGAAATGGCTCGAAGGGAGAGATAGTTCAAAAGAAAAAGAGGTTAGTAAATCATTCGACCCCTTTTACCTAGAGATGTGCAGAGCAGATACAGGTCCCACTTCCCCATAACTTCCCTGGGCCCAACAACACAGTTTGTGTGTCAAGTGTGTATGCGATGTAGATGAGAGAGTACAGTAGTGGTTTACTTTCTTTCCATTAGCTGAGCGTGTGTATATGCATGCATATATATATACATACATATATATATATATATACATACACATACACACACGTATGTATATATACGTATGTATATATATACGTATGTATATATATATATATATATATATATATATATATATATATATATATGGTGTGTGTGTGTGTGTGTGTGTGTGTGTGTGCATGCATGCATGCATGCATTTGTGTGTGTGTGTGTGTGTGTGTGCTTGTACGTGTGTGTGTCCAAGTGTCTTGCCATAATTCCTGCTGCACTTTGTGACAAACTGTCTGTTTTAGTGCATGGGATTCCTCTAAGCCCTTTTCCAGAGACAGTGGGGGTAAGAACACAGCACTCCTGACTCCTGGCTTTGGTCTCAGTTGCAATTACAGGCTCTTAAAAGGCCCTGTGATCCTGATTTATCTCTTATGGACGAGCAAGTGTTTTAGCCATCAGCCCTCACCAACGCTGCACATCGTTTCTGATAAATGGACGTTAACCTTATACCTGTGATAGGAAAAGCACTGAGAGAGAGCGAGAGAGAGAGAGAGAGAGAGAGAGAGAGAGAGAGAGAGAGAGAGAGAGAGAGAGAGAGAGAGAGAGAGAGAGAAAATACCCAAATATCTTATTTCCAAGTATTAAACAGAGATTGTTTTCCTTAGTCACTGTATAGGTGTGTGTGAATTCAGCATGTAGATGCTAAATGCTATTTGTGTATGTGGTTCTGCCTCTCTTCCAGGCTGTGGACGCAATTCAGACCAAACAGACTTTGCCCGGTAGAGTCATCTACACCCTCAGCATCCCACAAGCCACCTCCCAGGACAGTGGTATCTATGAGTGCTCCGTCACCCACGGCAACACCGGAGACATCAGAGCCAACAGGGTGGCCATCACTGTTTTTGGTACAGTCTCACCTCTCGTCTGCATTGTCATAACGTCCTCTAGGACAGTGGTTCTCAACCTTTTTGGGGTCCTGGACCCCCTGCGTATTTTTGATCTACCCTGAAGACCCCTGCACCTGATCTTGGGGGAGGGGGGTTGCAATTTGATAGAAACAGTAGAAACTGCATTTTAAATTGCATTGTAGCATTTATTCACTCTTTGGGGCAAAAATAAGAGCTTTCAGTTGTAACTTAGATATAGTTAACAAAACAGAATTCTTATGCAGTAACTTTCAGATATATGTAACAAAACAGAATATGTATTCAGTAACTTTCAGATATATGTAACAACAGAATTTTTATGCAGTAACTTTTAACAATGCAAACGGGAGCGAGATCTCTTATTAAAATACAATAAATTACACTTGTGAAAAGGATGTAATTAGAGAAAAAAGTCCTGTTACCCTTTATAGTTTAGGTAGATAATGGTCTCAGTCACATTTGAGTAAAATAATCCTACTTCTATAAATGTCATAGGATCTTTTTTTTAAAGATATTTTATTTTCACGGACCCCTTGCAATTACACCACGGACCACTAGGGGTCCGCGGACCCCCGGTTGAGAAACACTGCTATAGGACACCTTGGAGGGTCCCCAGTAACGCTGTAATGACCAGAGCGAGAGCTCGTATACTATTAGATTAATTCACCGAATTCAGATTTATTCTGTTTTCCCAATGGCTCAGTCAGCTCTCATGTGTGCTGTTAGGGGTGTTCAGAAATAGTGTTCTACCATCTCACAGTGAAGGAACACCTCTGCTTTCATCATTAGCTACTATGGTTTATGGGATGGTTTCAACAGATGTGTGCCAGACATTCATCTCTCTCTCTCTCTCTCTCTCTCTCTCTCTCTCTCTCTCTCTCTCTCTCTCTGACTCACTCACTCACTCACTCACTCACTCACTCACTCACTCTCAATCGTACTCCTCTTTCCGGCTCCATCCTCTTCCTGCTCCACATTCCCTATCTTTTTTTTTTTAATTTCATGTTCTCTAAATTCTAGCCCCGACCCAACGTCTGCAGTTAAATCTTTCTCGTTGCCCTCTTTTCCACCCGGACTAGCTGTTTGTAATCCTCTGTTTCACCGTTTGTCTCTGCAGAGGAGAATTCCTTCGTGACACTGGACCACAGTGGGATTGGTGCAGTGGAGTTTGTCAGTCTGTTGGAGGAGACGGAGTTTACCATCCTCATCGATGCTGACCCTGCCCCCAAGGTGACGTGGCTGAAAGATGGCACCCTTATGTCAGAGAACTACTACTTCCTCACCAAAACCAGCCACCTTCAAGGGAATAGGTGCGGATTACATTTTGCTTGAATTTACTTGTTTAGTTTAACCTGTAATCTCTTAAATGGTGAATTTTGTGTTCTGAATTTTCAACATGACTGACATCAACAACCTTAACCAAGGTGTGAATTGGATTTCATCCAACAGGTACCAAAGCATTCTGACACTACGGCAGCCTCTAGAGAAAGACAGCGGGAACTACACTATTGTAGCTGTTACTGGCTCCCGCACTGCCCAGTTCTCCTTTTCCATCAAAGTTAAAGGTAAGGAGGGGGTTTCAGACAAATTGGTCATGTCTTGGACCTCTTGAGTATCTGTGATTGAGACTTGTACATGTGAATTTTCATTTAGCCCCAAGCACGGTGCTATTCCCGCCAGCCTCGGCCCCTCAGCTGTTGCCCCAGACGGAGGAGATGGTGGTCACCCGCCACACTTCCTTCACCCTGACCTGCCGTGGAGAGGCAGAACTGGCCTGGGAGACACCCGTCTATGTGCCAGAGCAAACCCAGGAGGACAACAGCGGTCTCTTTGTCACCACCATCACTGTGGACAATGCCACTGCTGCACACACTGGTTTCTACATTTGCTATTACAATGGAGGAAACGCCACAGAGGAGGCAGAAGATTCCAGCATTTACATCTATGTACCAGGTATGAAGTGGGGCTGTCACGAGTAATCTAGCAACGCAATTATTTCAATAACCTCGATTATCCAGATTACAAAAAAATCCTTGATCACAATTTCCTAACTCAAAGTCTCATTTCATCTCTTTATATATATGTCTAAACATGTATGTAAAACGCCTCGGGCAGCAAAGCATTCAGGCTGCATGTAGATGATGCAGCGAATTACTGAAGTTGAGAAATTGGAAGCCAAAGATTGAAAGGCAGAAGCCAAAATAAGAAAACTACAGAAAATGTCCAACTTTTGAGACCATTTCGACTTAAAACAAACAAAAAAAAAAAACAAAAAAAAAACAAATGCAGTGGCCTGAAAGCATTGCAAAGCTGATCTTGCTTGACACCGTAGCACAACATCCACACTGCAACAGCTCGGCAAAACGCATCCTGCCTGCAAATGTATGATTTAATTTGACTGGTACCTTTCTGTACACTCAGGGTCACCTTGCATTAAAATACCTAATTAAAACAGGGACAGGAACGTGGCCCACAAATTAAAACGCATGTCACAACGATGGAGATATTACATTACAGTGGGCAAAATGTGGGAGCAAAGTATAACACTTGCAAAGAGGTAGAATATAACGTCTTTTATCTCAACTCAGATCCGGATGTTCCCTTTGTTCCCTTGGTGCCCTTCGGCAACCACATATTGTCCAACCATGAGGAGATGGAGATCCAGTGTCGCGTGTCAGATCCCACTGCCAATGTGACCCTGATCAACGTTGAGACGCAGCAGCCTGTGCCGAGCATCTATGACAACAAGCGGGGTGCTGTGGGGATGTTCAGTGCTGGGACTTATGTCTGCAAGGCTGTCATTAATGGAGAAGAGCACTACAGTGAGGAATACATTGTCCATGGCTGGACAGGTGGGTGTGTTTGTGTTTGTGTGAATGAACATATTGCAAATGGGCTAGTCTGAGTCAGCATGTCAGTGTGTTTGTGTGTGTGTGTGTGTGTGTGTGTGTGTGTGTGTGTGTGTGTGTGTGTGTGTGTGTGTGTGTGTAGCATTACCTGAAAAGTGGTCTCAACCCACCAAATTTCTCTTGCACTTTGGTAGACCTTAGTTTGGCCAGAGGGTTTTCCAACTTGTGTATTTGCTTTTCAGGTGGCTCTGAGCTGCAGGTACATCTTAACGCCCAACGGACTGATCTGCTGGTGGGAGACACCCTCACAGTTAACTGTGTGGCCCGGGGATCTATGATCCTGGAGGACCACTGGAAATATCCTGGGAAACTGGTGAGGAGCACTTACAAGTCACCCCATATCCTACTGATATCCTACTTAAATGAGTTTCACTGGGTGTCATAAATGTACATTTCAGATTATTTAGGGTCTTGGAAATTAAAATAGCTTGAATGTTCTTGTGCTTGCAGGCTGACCGGGGCATCAAGTCAGTACGTGAGAACAAGAGGGATCAGGAAATCCATTACTCCCTGACAATCCCTCAGGCTTCAGCCAAAGACAGCGGCATTTATGCCTGTTCCATAACAGACATTATCAGTAATGAGAGCCAAACAAAAGAGCTTGCTGTTACTGTCTATGGTACGAACACTTATAAATCAACAACAACGTCTCATCCCTTAGCTATGCGTTTTTTTGCTTGTGGAAAATATAATGTAACATGATTTCATGGTCCATAAATATGTCTACAGTGGAGAATAAATGATGGTAACCTCATGAGTTGTCTTTCTCTCTTTCTTAACAGAGAGTCCGTTCGTGTCTCTGTGGCCAGAATTCAACTCTCAGGAATCAGCAAATCTCGATGAGGTTAGAGAGTTCAGAGCTATCATTGACTCCTTCCCTAACACCCACGTCACCTGGCTCAAAGATGGCGTCCTACTCAACGATGTGGCTGCAGAGATCACCACCAGCCTTCGGCAACTCAGTGAGACCAGGTGAAGCTTACATCAATCTGCACAACTCCATCCAATGTTGCTTAGCTAGTAACACGCTAACAGCAACGTACCAGACCCACAATAATCTGGTGGTATTTTGATACGACACCACCGTCTGATTGTGGTTGGCTGGGTTTTTGTTTTTTTTGTAGGTACCAGAGTGTTCTGACTCTGATCCGGGCCAAGGAGGAGGACAGTGGGAATTACACGATCCAAGTGGAGAATGGAAACCAGAGCCGCAGCCATAGCTTTGGCCTGCAGGTCAAAGGTGAGGAAGAGGAATGCTCCAAACCCTTCATTATGCTTTAGCTTTAGATTTCTTTTAGGATACCTTTGGTTACACTGCTCTCACAACCTCTGACCTCTTTCTTTCTGTCTTTCTCTCCCCCTCTCTCATAAACACTCTCTTTTTCTCTCTATCTCATTTTCTGGCTCGTTCTCTCATTCTTTTTCTGTGTCTTTCTGTCTTTCTTTCTCTCTTCTCTAATTCTATCTTGTTTTCACACACACACACACACACACACACACACACACACACACACACACACACACACACACACACCGTATCATTCTGATTGTTGTTTATTTGCCTGCATCCCTGCATGACAGTGCCTGCAGTCATCGTGGATCTGATGGACCTCCACCACGGGTCAGCCACGGGCCAGTCTGTGGTGTGCATTGCTGGAGGGCAGCCCACTCCCGAGGTGGAATGGTTCATCTGCAAAAACATCAAGCTGTAAGTCCGCCCTTCTTAGGCCTGAGCCTACTTTAGCACATCATTAGTCTATTGACTCAGACCCTCTCATACTGCAATGCTTGCAAGCCCATACACACTGCATAGTTGATTGGTAAATTTGTGTTTGAAGCTGGGAACACACGAGAAGACTTTTAAAGTCCTAAGCAATTTGGAAAAGACCTGGCATCACACATTTAATGACAAACTTCCACAGATTATGGTCATACACAAACACACTGTTTAGGACTGCAGTCATAGAGACACACACACACTTGCAGATGAACTCAGACTTGTCTAGATTCCAGTTGTAAAAATCAACCATGTTTGATATAATCTTGAAAGCTTCGACTGGTCGAAAGCTTAACCGGGAGGCAAGCAGTGTTGACTTTCCATGGTGACCTGCCTTATTTATCCCAGAATGGTGCAGACTCCTCATGATCTTGAAAATCAGACATCGTGGCTATGGTTACAATCGGGCTTAAATCTTCAAACTTGCCCTCAGCTCGAGTTCTGTTTACTGTACACAAGTATTGCCTGATCTCTGTAGCATCTTTCGTTGTATCACTCCTTCTTTGTCCACATCCAGTTGTGCTAATGACTCCTCTCAGTGGGTACCCCTCCCTGCCAATTCCACCGAGATCTCGGTGGACTCACACATGGATGAGGACAACCATCTGGAGAGCGAGGTCATGTTTGGTCATCTGGAAAATACACTGGCAGTACGCTGTATGGCCAAGAATGAGATGGCTGCTGTCACCAGGGAGGTCAAACTGGTGTCCAGTAAGTACACACACACACACACACACACACACACACACACACACACACACACACACATACATACACAAAAAACACACAAAACACACATACACACACATCAAAAATTTTACACTCTCGGGCATCCAGGTAGCGTAGCGGTCTATTCCATTGCCTACCAACACAGGGATCACTGGATCAAATCCCTGTGTTACCTCCAGCTTGGTCGGGCATCCCTACAGACACAATTGGCCATGTTTGCGGGTGGGAAGCTGGATGTGGGTATGTGTCCTGGTCGCTGCACTAGCACCTCCTCTGGTCAGTCGAGGCGCCTGTTCAGGGGGGAGGGGGAACTGAGGAGAATAGCGTGATCCTCCTATGTGCTGTCTCCCTGGCGAAACTCCTTACTGTCAGGTGAAAAGAAGCGGCTGTTGACCCCACATGCATCAGAGGAGGCATGTGGTAGTGTGCAGCCCTCCTTGGATCAGCAGAGGGGGTGGCGCAACGACCGGGACAGCTTGGAAGAGTGGGGTAATTGGATGGGTACAGTTGATAATTGGGGAGAAAAAGAGGGGAACCCCCCCCCAAAAAAAGCAAAAAAAACTTACACTCCCAACTTTCATCCTCCTTAAGTTGTTTCCCTCTCCTTCTCTGACACTCACAGTGTGAGAATCTTAGCGTCAGTGACTGAGCTCGTGCTGTAGGAGTCGTAGCAGCTGTCACATTGAGTGTTTGTTGGTGGACAGCTTGTTCTCTAGGGACTCCATGTATGCGGACTACTGAAATCTGATGTCCAAGTCAGAGAAGCCATAGACATCCAGACCATTTGTCCCATCCAGCTGAGCTTCACACGCAATCCCATCTCTAAAAGAGCACCCCCCCCCCTGAACAAACCACATTATTTTCCTTCCCTCTAATCTCCTCATCAGGCCTTTTGGTCCTGATAATCTAGACATCCTGCCATTTGGGGGTCATTATCTGTTGGGATTTGAGGAATTTAATTGTTACGCAACAGTGTGAAACACAATTGAGTAAACTCATCTTATGTTCAGACTCAAAGGCCTTTTCATAACTTCACCACATGTCTGTATTCAAATGTACATGCCCATCATGTTGACAAAGCCAGGTCGGGCCCATCTGGATGATGTGTTCTTCATTTCGTGCTCTCCTCCTGTGCAGACCCCCCCACCGAGCTGACTGTAGCTGCCGCTGTCCTGGTACTCCTGGTCATTGTCATCATCTCACTCATTGTCTTGGTCGTTATCTGGAAACAGGTACTGCTGAATTCTCCCACCATTCGCACTCATTCGCTATCTCGCTCATTTGCCCACTTCCTCAATCATTTATATGTTTGCACACTCACCATCTTATTTGTTTGCTTACTCACCCCTTTTCACACACCATCATGCTTTTACTCTATAAGGAATTAATCCATGCCTTTAAACTTTATTGCAGCTGATTATCTAAAAACAATAGCTAATTGTGACACACCATTTTGTGGGATATGTAATGAGTTGATTCTGGCATTTATTACCACCGGGGACAACCAAATGTGTTAAACGGTAATCAAAAGCTTCAGGGAAATGCTTCTCCTACCAAGGGCTCTTCCACCACTTTTATGGGGTTGGCGTTACAGAGAAAACTAGAACAACATATGGCTTGTGAAATCATTGAGAGTAATTCACTTTTTCCTGTAATAAAATTTAGCGCTTCTATTCATCATAGAAGGGGTATCAAAAACTGAAATGAAAATATGGAATATGGGGCAGTCTTTGTGTGCGTAGAGCAGAAAGCCAAACGACAACCAGAGTCTATTTAATAAAGGCCAGTTGGGACAATTAGCTCTCGCACATGCTTTATCCACCAGAAACCACGCTACGAGATCCGCTGGAGAGTGATCGAGTCTGTGAGCCCCGACGGCCATGAGTACATCTATGTGGACCCCATGCAGCTGCCCTATGACTCCAGATGGGAGTTCCCCCGTGACAGGCTCGCGCTTGGTGAGCTGCCTCTTTAGTGTAATGTGCTACCATGCTACGACTGTGGTCTTGTACTTTTGCCATTGCGGCCGCCCAGTAGGGATGTTCTGGTCAGGCTGTGGCTGTGATGTCTCACTTCGCATCTTTGAAGTGAGGGATCATGATAAGGCCAGCTGGCTGGGGAAGCGAGAGGAGGGCGGCTGGGGTTTGCCTGTCTGGGTTTGGGTTTGACTCACTGATCAAAGGGCAAGTCAACCCTACTGGAGGAGTCACCAAATGAGAGGGCAGAGGCAGTCAATTTGTATGCAAGTGTTTCCTCACATGTGTTTAGATGTGAGATTGTGTTTATCCTTCGTGTTAATTGATCCTGGGCCCCCTATGTGTGTTGTGTCTCTCAGGTCGTATCCTGGGCTCTGGAGCCTTTGGGAAGGTGGTGGAAGGCACTGCCTATGGACTCAGTCGCTCCCAACCGGTTATGAAGGTTGCTGTGAAAATGCTGAAACGTGAGTTAAACTACACATGCCGTACTGCCACCAGTCAGCCAAGTGTTACCCGATACCAGAGGAAGTGTATATAGTGACATTAGAATTAAATTGCTGATCCTGCAGCTTTTTTGTTGGTGTGGTCGTGTTGGATAATAGATTGACTGGTATTGTCAACCTCTCTCTCAGCCACAGCACGCTCCAGTGAGAAACAGGCCCTGATGTCAGAACTGAAGATTATGACTCATCTTGGACCTCATCTCAATATTGTCAATCTTCTGGGAGCATGCACTAAATCAGGTAGATACAAAAACACACACACACACACACACACACACACACACACACACACACACACACACACACACACACACACACACATGCATAGATAAACACATAAAATAATTCAAGATCAGTGAAGTCATCCTTTGCCACTATTGAGTCATATAGTCATTTACAAAGGACATTACACACACACACACACACACACTCTTTCAGATGTGACAGTGGAAGATTCATACAGCTGTGACATCCAAGACAGGTACTTTCTTAGCTGTTGGGGGATATGGTATTTTAACAGGGTTTTTACACAGGCATATTGAGGCTTGCCCTCAATATGCCCCTTTTAGCCTTTACAAGTCTCTGATAAGAATAGCCTGCACACTGACGCCAAGGCATATGTCTCTATCTGCTGTGTTTTTACCAAGGCCCCATCTACATTATCACTGAGTACTGCTTCCACGGTGACCTGGTCAACTACCTGCACAAGAACAGAGAGAAATTCATAAGCCTGAATGCTGAGAAAAACAAGAAGGACTTGGATATCTTTGGCATCAATCCTGCAGATGAGAGCAGCAGAAGGTACCACGCACGTTTCCAAACGTGCATGCATGAACACTTGCACACGAATGCACACACACTAATGTTTTATTTTCATTTGTTTGCGAAGGTGCCAGATATTAAGGTTTCAACACTAAGAAGATTCCCACTAAGAAGAAACACAAGTGTATTTACAAAAAATATACATATTTTATGCTAAAGTTGCCCCCATTTGCACGCAAAATACACACATGCATAAACACACACACACACACACATAGTACACACCAACCAATAAAGAGGTTGGGAAGTGTTTTTCCACTGAGTGGAAAAAAAAAACTCAAGTCGTGCACACACACACACACACACACACACACACACACACACACACACACACACACACACACACACACACAACCCTTAGTTAAAACCCCATAATGCATAACCCTACCCCCATCTTCTCCATGTATGAGGAGGTTGTCGGTTGTCTTCTAATCAGATCTCAGTCTGAAGTGGTCTCAGTTTTCAGATTGATGCCATCGTTACAGAGGTACCTGTTAATTGTGTCTACCCTGGCACGTATGTTTAAACAGCCTCCCAGCTCTCTGTCTGCAGCATTCAGGGTCATCTTTTTTGATGGATGACTCACAATGACCACACCTCAAAATGGCCACAGAATGATTTAATTCTGACCACCTTGTTATCCACACCCTCCTCGGCCCCTCGGCCAAGCAGAGAGGGAATCTGAGGACACTCTGTCTCACTAGAGGTCCAAATAGGATTCTAAGGCAGTACATGCAAGTTGTTATCTTCTTGCTAACAGTATTCCCCCTTTATTTCCCTCTTCCCTTTGTGTGTGCAGCTACGTGATCTTATCGTTTGAGAGCAAAGGAGACTACATGGATATGAAGCAGGCAGACAACACCCAGTATGTGCCCATGCTGGAGATGAGCAACAGCTCCAAGTACTCTGACATCCAGCGGTCCAACTATGACCACCCACCCTCCCAGAAAGGATTGAGCGGTAAGAACGCACCGTGACCAACCCATCTCAATGCAGCACCCTTTTTGTTTTGTTTTTTTCTTAATCTGTTTCGCTCTCCTCTGTGTCTGTCTTCATTCTCCCTTAAGAGTTACTGGTCTGTGCTTGCTTGGCTTTAGTGCTGTGTTTGAGTCAGTGTGGGTTGAAGGGTACACCCTTGTCAGTATTTAGGCCTGGCACAGCCCTGTAATTATATGGAGAGGATAATTGCAGCACACACATAATAATGCCTGGTTTCTCCCTGCCATTAGGTAAAAGCCAGGTTTGAGCAGCCAGTTCTATATTTACAGTACATGGCAAACATATGCACCCGGACTGCCTCATGTGATATGCTGTTTGTATGCCAATGTTGTCGTTAATCCAGAGAACGAGACGGACAACCTGCTGACAGATGACAGCAATGAGGGCCTCAGCACCACTGACCTGCTCAGCTTTACCTACCAGGTGGCCAGAGGCATGGAGTTCCTGGCTTCCAAGAATGTGAGTAAACGCGAGTAAACTTCCCTACTTTAAAGGGAAACGATCAAAATTTTAGATATGTTGTAGGGGCAACACTCTGTTAGCAGCTATAATACTGAGCATGCTTCTGTGAGTCTCTGAAAGACTGCCAGGATTGTGCGGAAAAGTGCCCGCCACTGACATCACCAGTGGACAGTCTGTGAATGTGAAAACGTCCTTCCTGATATGCAAATAACAAACGCTGCATACAGCTGTACAACGTAGCACTGTAATTTGCATTTTCCTATAGGGTGCAGCCTATTGGCAAACCAGAAATTAAGTTTTTGCATTCACAATTATGGCGGCATTTCAGTGACACACAGAAGACCTCTTAGTAGTATGGCTGCTAATGGAGTGTTATCGCTACAACATATGTTTAGGAATAATGTTGAAAATAGTCATTGTTTCCCTTTGACTAACTCCGTCATCCAGCTGTGGACAGAAATGAGCATTGTTTATTGAATGACGGGTGACAAAATGTTCACCCATAGAGCTGGTCCCCTCAATTCTTCATGCGCAGTGTAACATTCACTAGACATTGGTGGTGATCGTAGACACTGGAGGGATAGTGCTGGTGACTTCCGGTCTGCTGCTGGCCCAAAACCAGTTGGTGCCGCCGGGGATTATTGACTTGTGTGTTGGTGGTCACCACATGAATCTCTCTGCTGTGTGCTTTGTTGGTAACCGTTACACGGCTGGCTGGTTTAGGGATTTCTGCTGTGTCCTGCATGATGACAGCTATGCTTGGCCAAGAGGACTAAGTAAATCAGGGGTTGTGTGATAAGCGGCCCTGTGAAGGCTGAGCCCGTTCAGGAGAAAGACCAGGGGATGAATATAGCAGCACAGCCAGGCTAGAATTACCAAGCAGAGACACACTGCTGCCAGAAGCCATTCATTGAGCTTCATAGTTATTATCCCTGAATATCCACTGGTCGTGGCCATCTCTCCAACAGGCATGTTTTCATAAAGACTATGCTTTATAAGGAAATATGAAATGGAATTATAAATGAACCGAGCTGAACTGAGAGACAGAAATAGATGTACTCGGTTTATGCAGAAAATAACTTTCAAGTGTATGAAATGCGTCCGTTTGTGAATGAACAGTGTGAGATACCACCACCTGCTAATTGCTTTTGCTATACCTTTCTTTTCTCTACATAGTGTGTGCACCGGGACCTCGCCGCTAGGAATGTCCTCCTTTCCCAGGGCAAGATAGTGAAAATTTGTGATTTTGGCCTGGCAAGAGACATCATGCATGACAGCAACTATGTCTCCAAAGGCAGCGTAAGTCTCTCTTCCCATATGACTATCAACAGCACGCCTGAGAACATTCTGTAGCGTACATTTCTGGCAATTCCGCTTTTTTGCAGGTGCTTATGGGTAGTGCATGCTCTATAGATCAGGCCAGTAAGTTTTAAAATGTTCCCCTGTATTTATTCGACAGACCTTTCTGCCTGTGAAATGGATGGCACCCGAGAGTATCTTTGATAACCTGTACACCACCCTCAGTGACGTCTGGTCATATGGCATACTGCTCTGGGAAATCTTCTCCTTAGGTAAGCCTCAACTGAGCACACATTATCATAAGGGGCTTGAGCTGTTTACTCCGCTCCAATCACTACCATTCTGCAATCCCCACTGATATTTTCTAGTCATATTATGCCTCAGGAAAGCTGAAATATTACACATAGCCTCTTTCATTAGCTTATATCATCTAAAAAGAACTAAGCTCATTACAGTAATTGGAGATGCGCTAATGAAAGTCTTTTTTTTTTCCACAGGTGGCACCCCATACCCAGGCATGGTCGTGGACTCTAGTTTCTACAACAAGATCAAAAGTGGATACAGAATGGCCAAACCAGAGCATGCACCAAGTGATGTGTACGTGATAATTCATAATTATAATTATAATATTTCATCACACGTTAGCGGAAACTTTTAGAAATAACTACATAATGAAACACAGTAATGTCAAAGGATGAGTTAACTTGGTTATTGTTTTATCGGTTTATTCTTGCATGCAAACGTGTGTGTGTGAATGTGTGTGCTCATAACTGATATGAAAAGTTGGCTTACATAAGTTTCCCCTGAAATTGTTTAGGGATGCTATGGGCCACAGACTATATAACCAGAGTACTAGTTGTTACCAGACTAGGATATACCGTGCATGACACAACTCATAGCTAAATTACAGCGTGCTGCTCACTTCCGGACAGATTGTGTTCTCGCCTTTGTTGTGACACTGCTTGTTGTTGCTCTTTGACCCCTTCAGGTATGAGATGATGATGAAATGTTGGAACAGTGAGCCAGAGAAGAGGCCTTCCTTCATGGGTCTGAGCGAAACTGTGGCCTCTCTGCTGCCCTCCAGCTACAAGAGGGTGAGTCTCCTCGTGACCTCTGACCCCACCGGCCTCCCTTGCGGATCCTTCACACCTGCTTTCTAATTTATCACCGTCCCCATTCCTGACCCTATGTTTGGACCTTCATGGTCTGTTTCTCTCTTCCCATTTTACATTTCATAGTTTATGACCGTCTTTCATGGTGACTTTTCCAGACCGCGTCGCCACATTTCATCCAAACGTCCTTGTCTGACGTCGGTGCCTGTGACAATTCTATGGTACAACTTTGTTTTTAAGTTGTCAAGCAAAGCAAAGCGCAGGTGCGAGAGGAATCAAATCTGCTCTTTAAAAAAATAAACAGCTTTTAAAACCCTGCTCATGGTCCCCAGCCACTTCCTATACCGGTGTACTTGGAGTGTGTGTCTGTGGGTTCAGGGCCCTCTGTGTTTCCGATACCTAAAGTGGTGCACTAGCAGTGATTAGAGTGCTAATGTACCGGCAGGAGGTCAGAGTGGCTGGCCTCACTGAGCATAATGACGCAGCCCCCGGGTCTCGCCTCCACCAGCCAACTGTAATTAAGCCATTAAACAGTGCACCACACATGGCACATCAAACTGCCTCTACCTTCTAAACCCCTCCGCAAAGTTTTAATGGCTGGCAGAGAAGGCGAGCTGGCTCCTGTTTTAGTATCTCGGGCTGAGCCGGTAGATGTGGTTCAGTTTGAAACTTACCACCCAATGAACAACACACACACACACACACACACACACACACACACACACACACACACACACACACACACACACACATTCACACAAGAGACAATTGCTGTACCAAATAAACAGAAAATGTACATATATATAATTATATATAATATCTATAATATAAAATGTATATATAATTAATGAGTTTGGGTGATGTATTTCTCTCTCTCTTGCTGCTGTGTATACCTCTGTTCTCCCGTAGTGCCGCAGTAAATTGGCAGAGGACATAAGGCCTCGTTTGTAAAAGATTGTGGCAAACAACATTGGTGCTGCTATCAAAGCCAAGACACATTTTCATTTTATGTTGTCTTCACATGGAAAACAAATCTGTATATCTGTAAATCTGATTTTTTTCTGCTTGTAATTTGTATTAAAAGGTGGAATTTGTTTCTGTTATTACCCAGGATAGGGAAAATATTGATATAATTTGTTTTCATCATCTTTGAAATTATCATAGTCCGTATTTTTCTTTAGACTCGGTGTATTGTCAAGTGCACTGTAGACTGTAGTGTATTTCATATTGCCTCTCATTCCTATACTATCCTTCTGTCTCGTGTAGTGTTACGAGAGGGTGAACCACGAGTTCCTGAAAAGCGACCACCCTGCGGTGACTCGGGTGTGTATGGAGAATGACGATGCCTACATCGGCATCACCTATAAAAACCAAGGCAAGCTGAAGGACCGGGAGAGTGGCTTTGATGAGCAGCGGCTGAGCTCAGACAGTGGGTACATCATTCCCCTCCCTGACCTGGACCCCATCTCTGACGACGAGTACGGAAAGAGGAACAGGCACAGGTAACACAAATTGTCCAAACACGCTCCTACACCATATCTGTTTGTGCAGCTTGCTGATTTGTGCCTGTCATGTTTGCTAACCCCGGTATATGTGCACCATGCAGCTCGCAGACATCTGAGGAAAGTGCCATTGAAACAGGGTCCAGCAGCTCCACGCTGGCCAAGCGGGAAGGCGAGACGTTGGAGGACATCACACTTCTGGACGAGATGTGTCTGGACTCTAGTGACCTGGTAGAGGACAGCTTCCTGTGATGACCTCCCACACATGGAGCCTTCTATGCTTACTCAAGGCACAGGGGTTTAAGGTGATGGACCTGTAGATCAACCAAAGACTCTCCACACCTCCAGTCACTAGTCTTCCCTGTAGCCGCCTCATGTAAACTCCTCTTTGACAGCCCTTTGGGAAGACTGAACAAAACCACTTCATTGCTTGGATGAGTCTGTGATGAGATTATGGTACGCCCCTAACGCCGCCCTAGGACACTGCTCCCTGTTGGGCCGGAGGAGTCAATGAGCATTGGTGTAAACAGGACATTGAGGACATTGATCCATGGCCGTGGTCTGTTCGAAACTTCAGCATGTTGGACGGGACTGAGCGCACATGAAGATAAAACAGAAAAATTGTCTTATTAATTTGTACAGTAGATTATTCTATAGGGCATTCGTTTGACAGCAATATAAGCAGGAATGGATGGGTTTGACTCGATCAGAGACTCTAAATAATCCCCACCGTATTTCACTCTGCCATATGGAACCACTACAACTACAGTACACTACTATCTACACTAGATCAGTCCAAAGCTAGCGACAAGCTCAGTAAGCTGTGGCTGATCAATAGACGGTCTCACTTCACATTCACTTGCTGATGAGGGAACGATAAGCACCTGATGCTGGTACAATCAGTAGCAATACTTTGAATTTGAAAAGCACAAAATCTGGACGCTGTGTGTTTGTTATTTGTGACCATAATATGGTGTTAGTGGCTAGATAAGTGCAGCAGCTCGAATTTATTTTTCTACTTGATCACTATGTAAACATGTATTATTTGTGAATATTGACTAGAGATCGATCGTAGGAGTTTGAATGAAGAGTATGAATATCAGAATATGGCATTTGAGTTGCATGTATCTCTGTAACTTCTCCCCTCACTCTAAATAGACATGTTCACTAAATTTGCCCCAAAAGGCCTCCATCGTATCCTGTCGTCCTGTAGGCCTCTCATGAAAGGAAAGTCCCACTGTGATTGTAATGTAAATATCTCTAAAGGGGTTTTATCTGAGAGCACCAAGGGGATCAAGCTCCAGTATCTCTGCGATAACACCTGTCAAAATTTCTGAGCGCTGTTTTTACTCTGTGACGTTGATCTATCTAAAGAAAAGCAAACTGTATTCAGAAAATGTTGTCTCCACATTAGGACGAACACGAAGCCTCCGCCGAAGCAGATCACATACTGGTTTGTGGATTAACAAATCAAAAAAGCACTGCTCTTGTCTACTTGAGCATATGCCATTGACGATGATGAATATACACTCACAACAGTTAAAAGATTGAATCTCAGAGAACGCCGAAACCTAATGATGTTTTTTTGTTTTTTTATCCAACCAAATTTTATACCATGAGGACACAGGGCACGTCCTGTCTAACCAGATGTTGTGCAGATCAAGCAACACTGTTTCAACAGAAGGTATGTGGGGACACTAACTTGCATTAGGTTATACCCATGCCAAGACGATGCATAGCATAGAAATTCATGTTGAGCTAATGTCACAAATCAGTATCTGTAGAATATATATATAATACTCCAAGATCTTCTAGCTACTGTACTAGCTGTGCCACTGCCCTTCATTTGCTCTGTCTCTACTGTTGACTGTGATATAGTCTGCAATTATGTTTAAACTGTTGCACTTTTCCCCCCTTTTTCCTTTTTTTTGTAACTTGTACCATTATGTCTGGTCCCCTGTCTATGGCAGTTGGGTGGTGAATGTTTGCGAGGGCTAGGAAGGAAGGATGTATTGTTGATGGTACACGATCTGTAATTATAGGCAGTTATGCTAGGCAGCAATTATATGATGATATCAGTTATGTATCAGTATGCATTGTGTACATTCAGATGATTTATATTTCAATAAATGATTTATAATTGAATTGCTGCCTCATACTGTTGCACATACACACACACCCTGTTTGTTTCAGTGCTGATTTTGGTCGCATAGTATACAGATACACAGGCTTTTATTTGCACATAGATTGCACATAGATTTTCCATCATTGCATATAAAACATAAACATACAACACACACAACAGTCGAGTAAATAGGTTGCACATGACACAAGTAAATATATGTTATTCAATTCCATGTAATTCAAAAGTGTGAAAAGCAACATCTACTCCATATACTGTACCCTGTATGATCTCTGCGGATGTCAACATCCACACACACACACACACACACACAATGTCACTCTATACTTGTGGGGACCCCTAACTGACTACATTCATACCCTAGCCCTTAACCCTAACCTTAACCTTCATAACTACAAACCTAATCCTTAACCTAATCCTAATTCTAATATTAACCCTACAACCAAGTCTTAACCCCAAAATAGACCCTTTTCCTCATGGGGACCCATAAAATGTCCCCACAAGGTAGGTGGTTTCAGGTTTTTGTAGCCTGATGGGGACATTTGTTCCCAGTTAGGACAGGAAAAACCTGGTGTACACACACACACACACACACACACACACACACACACACACACACACACACACACACACACACACACACACACACACACACGTGTGGGCAATAATGCTTCTTAGAGATTACCTATCAGCTTATTTACTTATGTCATTGAGCATAGACAACATTAATAAGATTTCAAACAATTCAGGAATTCAGTATTTGCCGAGTGCAACTCTCGGGAGTAACCATACTTTTCCACTAGAGGGCAGTAATATCTAAGTAATGCGGGATATTCAGCCTAAATGCTTTATTGTACTATGGAAAAACTACACACGTTACTCCACTGTGAACAGATTAAACTTTAATATAATGTCGAATGTCCCAGAAAGTTGAATCAGTTCATCTGGACACAAAGTTTAGCGCTAGAAAAGTTTCATTTCTCATCTAAGTGACTTGATCAGTCTCAGCTGACTGCAGGTATCCCAACCTGCAGATAGGTTTCATGTTTAAATTGCCGAGACCATTAACTAGAGTTACAATGGCCACGTTTACTAGTCTCGGAAGACTGCGGGAATACCTGCAATCACAGCATTGTAAAATGGTGACAAATGTAACCACTTAGCCCCCTCCTCAAATCACTGCGGTCACATATAAAAATTCATTGCGCGTCTACATTGCTTTGTATTGTATAGCGTGTGGGTGCCAACAGGGACTTCATGGTGCATTATCCAATTTAGTTCTACATAGGCATGTTTTAAAGAGTCCAGAGAAAAAAATCCATAGAATTCCATAAAAACTACAGCTAATTTTTTTCCATCAAACTCCAGCATATTAAGATTCAACATGTCCCCAAGTATCTCTGTGATGATTTTCAAGTTGTTTTACTGCAGCATTTTTTGATAATTAGATGCTAAAATCATAGATATTCCATCCAGTTGTACATTGGCAGATTTAAAAAATAAGAAAAAAAAACAATTTGGTTACATTTTTAATGGAATTTTTAAAAATCTGCCTATATTGGGTATGACTAAGTATTTAATTATTACAAAGTGCTGCAGTGAAAATAAATTATCACTGAGGTACCGGGGGACATGATGTACAAGTATATTGTAGAGTTTGCTGGAAAAAAAATAATTTGATTTTTTTATTGAATTTTTAAAATCTGCCTATACAGAAATGAATGGGTTATTTTTTTATGATTTTTAGTATATAATGATTAAAAATGCTGTAGTAAAACAACTTGAAAATCATTACAGAGGTAGTTGGGGACGTGTACAAGAATATTGTGGAGTTTGCTGATAACAGTTTGATTTAATTTTTTATGGAATTTTTCAAATATGTCTATGTAGAACTGAATGGGATACCGTCAGGGGCGCAACGGGGGGGGGGGGGGGTAGAGGTTGCAATGTACACAGGCGCCGCATCAGCGGGGGCGCGAGAACACCGTACGCAATATATATATATATATATATATATATATATATAACATGTAACTACACATTCTATTCCAAAATTCTCATCTAAGTAATAATTATAAATATTAAACTTTTAAAAAACAAATAGGCCTATAACCAGAAATTGTTTACTGTACACTGTACATTACTGTCTGTAAAAAGTACCTGGGTGGGTTACGCACGTAGCCTGTTCCTCAAGCTACCAACGTTGCTAGCGTCATCACGTCAAAAAAAAAAAGAATGTAGTATCTTTGATGTCGCTAACGTTAGATAGAACCATTGACTGAGTCGGGACTAGGAGATTGTAAATGAGCAAGTATCATGGATGGGAGAAAGAAGCTTTAGGGCGCCCAAAATCGAAAAAGAAAAATTACTCGACAGGATACTGAAAAGAACCCCAAAAAAACAAAACCCGAGAACACCGCTGTCAAACTGGATAACCAAACCAACATCACAGCAGCAGGAGGGTGATCAGACTGAGAGCAGTTCATCTGAGTTCAGTCAGACACAGATAGCGAGTGGAGGCGAGGATAACGTTAACGATACTAGGTAAGCAAGCTGACTAGTTAGTTAACATTAGCTAGCTCGCAAATGAAAGTTAGTTTGAAAAAGTTTTCATACTGAAATAAATAATAGGTTGTTGTAGATATAGCCCAAGTGACGTTAAACATTTGGCGGTGATAAACAGGCTAACTGAATGCAGCCAGGACAGAGGAGGAAATACCAGGTTAAGTTCGCTAACGTTAGCTAGCTATATCCTACATTAGCTTTAGCTGTAACACTTAGCTAAATTTAATGCTCTGCTGCTAGAACAAGCCAGTGGTTACTAGCTAACTAGTTCAAATAGTAACATATGACTGTCACATGATGACATGATATGCTTGCATTGTGTGTTTTTTTAAACAAAACTTTATTTAAATCCAATTCAAACATTGCAAAGATATATATATATATATATATATATATATATATATATATATATATATATATATATGGGACTGTGTAACCCGTGGAAATAGGTACCACACAGGACACAATCACTACTTTTGGGGTTCTTCATTTTTTTTTCAATTTTGGTTTTTTTTTTATCACTCTAAATTGAATTGAGTCATTAAGCTCCACCTTTATGGTTTAGGCAGAAAGATTTAATGAAAAACAAATACAAAAAAAACAAATCAAAATACACTCTCTGTCATTGTGCACTCTCTCTCTGGAATAAAGTCTGCTCCTCATTAATTGAGCACTTATAACACCATTGACGGTTTCGAAAAAAACGTTATCTGTGTTGATATATATATATATCTATATATATCTATATATAGATATATATATAGATAGATAGATATAGATAAAACAAAAAAAATTATACATAATACAGCAGGGGACATGGAAAAAAACAAAAAATTAAATAAACCCTTTAAATAAACCACATTAAGAGAGGCTATTTTTTCCCCTATTTCTTTTTACTAAACCAAAAAAGTAACTGGAATTTTTTTCCCCTCTTCTAACCACTTAGCCTTTGACCTGATGAAGGCAGCCTTGGTGAGTCTCATACATTCTATCAAGTTCTTCACTGAGACTTTTAAGCGTTTTTAATTATTCTTCTGATAAATTGTGTCTAGAAGTTAATAACTCTAGCTGGTTCATTAAGAGATCTTCTTTGCTAGAGTTTTTTTTTTCATTTCTTTGCTACTTTTTTTTTTTTTGGAACTTCTCTAACTTTAAATTTAAAGAATTCCCATGTTTGAATTGGACTCATTTCTTTTACTTTAAAATATCTTTTGCAAGTAGTTTCACACTTTCCTTAACATTTTTAGCATCCAATAAATAATTTAACTTCCAATATCCTTTGATGTTTGAGTTTTCTTTAGAGCCCTTTAATCTAAGACTTATCATTTTATGATCAGACAGTGGAGCATGAGAATGAGAAACCTCTGAAATTAACTGTAATCCTTGTGATGATAATAACCATAAGTCAATTCTCGACTGAGAGCATCTGCTAGAGTTGGTCCATAATCTTTGACACTGGGGTTCATAAACCTCCAAGCATCTGAAAGCAAGAGGTGATCACTTATAAATGATGTAGGCTTAAAACCCAATGACAACGAAGATCTGGGAGGCCATCGATCTATTTCATCATCTGGAGCGTCACTGAAGTCCCCTCCAATAGGATCTTTGTACTTTCCCTTATGGTCTGTCAGTTTTAAAGAGAACTTAAGAGAACATATCCTTTGCTTGAACTGTCCTATTTGGTCCATAAACATTGCAAGTAATAAACAAAAGATTGTCCACTTTTAAGACCAAA
Source organism: Lampris incognitus (assembly GCF_029633865.1). Classification (NCBI taxonomy): domain Eukaryota; kingdom Metazoa; phylum Chordata; class Actinopteri; order Lampriformes; family Lampridae; genus Lampris; species Lampris incognitus. Next base: position 80,381,066 of record NC_079213.1, read on the forward strand.
ATAATCCACCGTCCTTCCTATACAACAGATTCCAGTACATCACCGTTAAATCTATTAAGTAGCACTGCGACTCCAGCGGGATGATTTGAGCCATGAGAAAAATAAAATAGACTGTATCCCCCCAGTGGGATTTCCAAAAATGTTCATCATCACTACATGAATGAGTTTCTTGTAAGAAAACTATATCTGTATTATAATGCCTACTAAAGAGAAAAACTGCCTTCCTTTTTGTGCTATGATGTAATCCCCTTACATTGATAGAACATAAATTTAATGCACCAAACTTAAAATTCGTCATACTTTAAGAAAATAAACTAACAAAAGATTAGCTGATGTCTGAAAACAAAAACAAAACATAAAACAAAATTCTTACTATGGTAGAAAGATAATGAAATAGGTACTTACCAACAGTAAACCTCAACTATAACTTTAAGTACCAACCCACTTGATTGTGCATTTTAAACCATTTCGTATTATTAAAAGTCAATTCAACTGTGGCTTGTTTGCTGGAACACTGAGCGTTAAAATCAATGTTAACTTAACAGGTCACCACTTTTCATTCAATATAAGCTTGTGCACCATGAAAACTGGCACATTTTCCTTGCTGCTTCCACAAGTGGCCAGAGTTTGTTTCTTTCCATTTTATCGGCCAGTGTCAAATCTTCCTTGAGGAGTAGTTTCCGCAATTTCAGGATCCCACTGTCACCGGAAATCTTCCAGAGTTTGTTTCCAAAGGATCGCATTGTGAAATGCACAAGGACGGGCCGAGTTGCATTTTCATGTTGCACTCCAACTCTATGCACCGTGTCGACAACAAAGCCCATCTTGTCCCATCTCTTTGGAGTCGTTGTCAGACACCTATAGCTCTGACAACGACTCCAAAGAGGATAAATTCTGAGTCTCATCACCAGCCAGTCAGACTAGCTTGGTCTAGTCAGAAAGGCATGAACTGAGGAAGCCTCTTGGATGAGAGGCGAAACGTCTTCACGGATATATACCAAGTCCAGTTGCACTTGATTCAACTCCTTCGGATAGGAAGGTAGTGTTACTGCTAACAATAGTAGGCCCACAAGCCATTGAAGTGTACAATACTTTCGTGTATGAAAATGGAGATGACAAATAGAAACTCGATAAAGTGTTATATAAATTCGTTCAGGTGTGCAGCAACAATGTGAGCCTTTTGATAGTTTTCTGACTGACCTGAAGCTAAACACACCATCATGCAACTTTGCTACACTGAAAGACTCCATGATCCGGGACCAGATCATTTTTGGAGTGTAGGATAAAAGGGTCAGAGAAAGGCTACTGAGGGAAACGGAGCTAACGCTAGAAGGAGCTATTAAGATCTGCCAGGCGAGTGAGCTGTCCCAAATGCATGTTGGGAAATTCAGCGAGATGGCGGTGGGCACAGTGACCGCATGGCTGTTGGTGCGGTCTCAATCCAAGGAAGAAGACGTACACAGACCCGGGCTGCACAGCGGACAGACAATGGGATGTTCAGCTGCAAACGCTGCAGTTCACAGCACAAGCCAAGACAGTGTCCAGTCTTTGGTAAGCAATGCTCTAACTGCCAGGGAAAGAATCCTTTTGCTAAACAGTGCTTCTCAAAAAGAAAAGAGGGGAATAAAGAAAAAAATCTATGCCATACAGGACATGCCAAGGCCCACAGACAAGACAGGTGTGCTACGTGTCATGGGGAAGATTAACTTTATAGGTAAATTCATTCCTAACCTCTCTGCAAAACATCCTGCATCTGTGAGCTCCTGCACAATGGCACTGAGATCAAATGGACAGCCAAACATGAGCATGAGTGGCAGAAGCTCAAAGAGACACTCACAACTTCACCTGTGCTGACATTCTCTGACCTGACGAAGAGGGTGAAAATATTGACTGATGCCTCTAAGGATGGAATTGGTGCAGTAGTCTTACAGGCTGAAGGTTAGCATTGGAAACCAGTGGCCTATGCATCCAGGTCCATGACAGAGACTGAGTGCCGATATGCTTAGATAGAAAAATTATGCCTGGGGTTAGTGTTTTGCCTGGAAAGGTTCCACGGCTACAATATATGGCCTACCCACTTTCACTGTCAGACCACCGTCCACTAGTTGCCATCATCAAAAAGAACCTGAATGAGATGTCACCAAGAATTTAACAGCTCATGATGAAAATGCAGAGATATGACTTTGAGCTGAGCAACACATCAGGAAAGTACCTGATCCTTGCTGACGCACTTTCACGAGCACCCACAGGGGAAAGTGTGAGTACAACCAAGGAGGATGTTCAAGGTCATGTGAACATGGTGTCTGCTGCGCTTCCTGTATCAGACACAAAGTTCAGACAAATAGCTGAGGAAACAGCAAAAGACACACACAGAGCTGCAACGTGTCATTGAAAACATAAAAAATGGATGACCTGCAGGTTCCTGTCCACTGTTCTACAACATCAGAGGTGAATTGAGTGTTGTTGATGGAGTGTTGCTGAAGCAAAACAGAATCATTATCCAACAAGAATTGAGACAGGACATACTACAAAGACCACACAAATGTCATCTTGGTGTTGAGAAGTGCAAAAGGAGGACAAGAGAGACAGTCTTCTGGCCTGGAATTAATAAAGACATTGAGAGACTGATAAGTAGGTGTGAGACATGTCAGAAACACAGAAACAAGCAAATCAAAGGGCCTGTGATAGTAGCAGATGTGCCAACAGCACCATGGCACAAAGTAGGAATGGACTTGTTTCATCTCAAAGGTAAAGACTTTCTAGTGGTCATTGACTATTTTTCAAACTTTCCTGAAATGGCATTGCTGTCAAACACATCGGCAACCTGCGTCATAACACACACAAAATTCATTTTTGCCAGACACGGCATACCAAACACAGTGGTGAGTGACAACAGACCATGCTTCAACAGCACAGAGTGGCAGAAATTTGCAGAACAGTATGACTTAAAGCATGTGACATCTAGTCCTCTATATGCACAGTCAAATGGAAAAGCTGAGAAAGGCGTCCACATTCTCAAACAGCTCCTGAAGAAAGCTGCTGAGAGCAAGTCAGATCCCTATCTCGCTCTACTCAGTTACAGAGCATCACCACTTGAGTGTGGACTGTCACCTGCTGAGTTGCTGATGAATCGAAAGCTGCGCACCACACTGCCAAGCTACTCAAAGCAGAAGAAACATCCAAAACTGGGACAAAAGCTACAGCAACAAAAGATGAAGCAGAAGTCATTTTATGACAAGACAGCCAAGCAGCTTCCACCACTGTCTAGTAATGATACAGTCAGGTTTGAGGACCCTGATGGATGGAGTATGAAAGACACTGTTCCTCAAGAAGTAGCTCCACAGTCATTCACTGTGAGGACGGAGGAAGGACATATCTTCAGACACAATCGTCGAAGTCTGCTCAAAACACAAGAGCCAAATCAAAACAGTGACACCTCTGCAAACACCTATAAAGACAGAGTGGGACATGCCAGCAACCACCCATCTCCCACTTACAATGCCGTCCTTTCATCTCTACCCAGGAGACTCAAGAAGCTTAGCCTCCAAGAACAACAGTCGGTCACTAACGGCTCCAACGACTCATGACCACTGAATGGAGCGCTAACGAAGTCGAAACTAACACCCCCAATGACCGTCGCTGCTTAACATCGGATCACAAAGAGCCATGCATATCAATAGCTATGATAACGACGGGCGTTGCTAAACATCGGAACACCAAACAGCCACGCATATCAATACCTCTGATAACGACGGGCGTTGCTACACATCGGAACACAAAGAGACATGGACATCGTTAGCTCTGATAACGACTCCAAAGAGGATACATGTCTGACTTTCCGTCAGTTTGGAGGAATCCGATGACGACTTTTTAGTTCAGTGTCTTTATTTCAACAGTGACGGTTATATTCATACAGTAGCTAGCTCCGCAGTAGTGACTCGTCTGAGTGCTAAACATAGACTGACGATTAGGTGGTTCCCCTGCGTCCTCATGCGTCAGATGGACCAATCAGCTTGCAGCTAACTTAACAGCCAATAGGAGTGCTTGTATCGCATCCTTATAGCCAAACGGGCTATTATATTCTAGAGAATATTACATCCCCCTTCTTAAGAAATTGAAATCAAACATTAGACTCCCAATGTAATGAATGAAAGATGTTATTATTTTGAAGGTCCTGTCACGTGTTTAACTTGACCTACTCACGGGTGTACGTGCAGTGCGTGTGACGTATACAGGAAGTTAGACGCGCATGTTATGAAGGTTGTATGATGAACGAAACGCTAGTAAAAGCTACACAGTTAAGAACCTACGAAGTCGGCTCATTCTTGAATTATTCTTATGTCAGTAAGACAAGGCGTCTACCGACATTACATGGTGTCAGAATAGTCCGTGTATCTGAACACGAGCGGTCATGCCGAAGTTTAATCCGCCGAGTGAATTCAAGTTTGACTGCCCCGTTGAATGGCCGGAGCGGAAACAACGGTTTTCGCGCTTCAGGCTCGCAACAAAGCTGGATAAAGACGACGGCGAGATTCAAGTGAGTTCGCTGATTTATGCAATGGGAGGCGAGGCTGAAAAGATATTCAGCTCGTTCGACTTCGCGGCGGGGGGTGATAAAGTGGACTATGATATCGTACTGAAAAAGTTCGACGACTACTTTATTCCCCGCCGTAACATCATACATGAGAGGTCGTGCTTCTATCAACATAGCCAGCAGCCAGGAGAAACAGCGGAGATGTACATCCGGACATTGTATGAGCTGTCTGAACACTGTGAGTTTGGGGACAAGAGGGATGAACATATCAGAGACCGTCTGGTAGTGGGCATAAAAGACAAAGTGCTCTCCCGTCAGTTCCAGCTCACAGCGGACCTTACTCTGGTGAAAGTCATTGAACAAGTGCGCCAGGCGGAGGCAATAACAAAGCAGCTAAGCCTCCAAGCTAACCAACCAGAGGCCCAGCTGGCTAACGTCAATGTTGTCCGATGGCGGGACGGACGCCAAAAGAAAAAGGGCGGACAGCGTCATGGTGGCGGCAGTCCTGCAACCAACAAAGTAGATGAATGCGGGAGGTGCGGCAAGACGCAGCACACCGATGAGCGGAAGTGTCCTGCAATGAACAGTAAGTGCAACAAGTGTCATAAAAAGGGACATTGGGAGCGTGTATGTCACTCTAAAGCGGTGAGAGAAGTCACTGAAGAGGTTAAACATCTGTACTTTCTGGGAGAAGTTGGCAAAGAGAGCAGTCAAGAGGATTGGACTGTTAGTTTAACAATAAGTGATGTACCAATAACCTTTAAAATTGACACGGGGGCTGACGCTACTGTTATCAACCAAGAGACATTTAAAAAGCTGAAGCCAACCTAAAACTGGGACTTCCTGACACATGCTTCATAAGCCCAGGTGGAAACATCAGCTGCATAGGACAGTTTCAGGCCACAACCAAATACAAGGAGAAACAATACTCCTTTCCAGTGTAAGTGATCAAGGGGAGAGGCAGCTGTCTGCTGAGTCGTCCAGAGGCAGTGGAGATGGGTCTAGTGAAGCGGATGGATGAGGTCAGTGGAGTTTTCGGTTCAAATGGACTGCTGAAAACAGACCCAGTGAAAATAGTTCTGGTGGAGGATGCCCAGCCATACGTGGTGCATACAGCCAGACGGATACCGCTGCCACTTGTACCACTGGTTAAGAAAGAACTGCAGCTCATGGAAAATGAGGGCATTATTGAAAAAGTGACTCAGCCCACAGAATGGTGCGCCGCTATGGTGCCGGTGCTGAAACCGAACAAGAAAGCGGTTCGCTGCTGCGCTGACCTCAGGAGGCTGAATCGAGCGGTGAAACGTGAGAAATACGTGCTGCCCACTATGGAGGAAATAATGCCAAGGCTCGCAGGGTCAAAGTTCTTCACAACGTTGGATGCAGCAAGTGGGTTTTACCAGATCCCCTTGCATGAAGACAGCAGGGGGCTCACCACTTTCATCACCCCATTTGGGAGGTATGCTTTCTGCCGCTTTCCATTTGGTATAACGAGTGCTCCAGAGATTTTCCAGAGAAAGATGGCGGAAACTCTGACCGGGCTAGAGGGCACAGAGGTGTACATGGATGACATCCTTATACATGGAGAGACTGAGGAAATCCATGACCGGCGCCTAGCAGAGGCGCTGGGGGTCATTGAAACAGCAGGTCTCAAACTGAACCAAGCGAAATGCAAGTTCAAACAGAAACAAGTCCGCTTCCTTGGTCACATCATCGACGAGGCAGGCATCAGACCTGACCCGGACAAAGTGGCCGGAATAGAGAACTTTCCTCAGCCCCAGAACGTGACGGAACTCAAGAGGTTCCTCGGGATGGTGAACTATTTGGCAAAATACGTCCCAGAGCTGTCCACTGTAGGTCAGCCGCTTTATGGACTGCTTAAAGCAACGACAGAGTGGCTGTGGGGACCTGCACTGAACACAGCATTCCAAGACCTTAAAGCAGCACTCGCCACCGCCCCGATACTCACCTTTTATGATGTCACTAAGCCTACGGTGGTGTCAGCAGATGCCAGCAGCTACGGGCTGGGGGGCGTTCTGCTCCAGCAGCACGGGGAACACTGGAAGCCCGTGGCCTACTGCTCCCGACGGCTGAGTGACACAGAGACAAGGTACGCACAGATCGAGAAAGAGTGCTTAGCCAGCGTCTGGGCATGTGAAAGGTTCGAGAAGTACTTGTTTGGGCTTGACAATTTCAGACTTGTCACCGATCATAAACCACTAGTGCCTCTCATGAACAGCAAAGACTTGGATAATGTGCCCATTAGGTGCCAGAGACTGTTAATGAGGCTGATGCGTTTCAATGCAGTGGCTGAATACGCACCAGGCAAAACTTCAGCTGTGGCGGATGCACTCTCCAGAGGCCCAGAGCAGCGCTACGGAGATGGTGCTTCTCATGATGATGTTGCAGCACACATTGATGCCATCGATAAAACAGAGCACGGATGGGGATCTGCAGCTCCAGACAGTGTTGGGCTTCATCAGACACGGCTGTCCTGAGTATGTCGATAAAGTGCCGGAGACAGTCAGAGACTTTTATCAGGTGAGAGGGGAGTTATCTGAGGTAGATGGTTTAGTCATCAGAGGCAGTCGTATCGTCATTCCCACAGAGATGAGGGAGGTGATCTTAGACAGAATACACGACGGGCACCAGGGGATAGTTAAGTGCAGAGAGAGAGCTAGCCAGTCAGTGTGGTGGCCCAAAATGACAGAGCACATTACAATAAAGATACAGCAATGTCAATTATGCAGAGAACACAAGAACACACAGAGAAAAGAGCCTTTAATGACAAGTGAGCTCCCATCCAGACCATGGCAGAAAGTTGGCATAGACCTGTGTGAGTACAAAAAGCAAAACTACTTGATAGTGTCTGACTATTATTCCAGGTTTTTGGAGATCCTAAATCTACCAACAACTACTAGCAGTCAGGTTGTAGCTAGGCTGAAGGCTACATTTGCACGTTTTGGTATCCCTGAAATTGTAGTTAGCTATAATGGGCCACAGCTAGTTTCAGAAGAGATGAGGAGGTTCAGTGAGGATTATGATTTCATCCATGTGACTTCAAGCCCACACTACCCCCAGAGTAATGGACAGGCAGAGAGGGCTGTTCAGATAGCCAAAAGCATATTAAGACAGGAAGACCCTCTCCTCGCCCTGTTGACATACAGAGCTACACCCTCTTCTTCCACTGGAGCCAGTCCAGCGGAATTGCTCATGGGTAGGAGAATCAGAACCACCTTACCCACATTGCAGCATAACCTGAAACCGGCCTGGCCTAAAGAGGAACTGATCAAAACCGCTGACGCCGCAGCCAAATCGAGGCAGGCTTTCTACTACAACCGTAGGAACGGCGTGCGGACACTGCGCCCACTGAACTCGGGTGACGCAGTACTCACCAAACTTGGACAGAAAACATGGACAATGCCAGCAGTTGTTCACAGTCAGAGCTCCACTCCCAGATCCTACGTAGTGGAGACAGCTCAAGGTGAACATTACAGAAGGAACAGGCGCCACCTGTTGGCCACACCCAAAACACTCACCTTTGTCAGCAGGGATCCTGACCATGTCACTCCAGGGGAGAATGGAAACACGGATGAGTCCCGAGCAGCAGAAATGCCAACTTCCACACCATATGTTACTCGCTCTGGCAGGGTGAGCAAGCCAGCAATCCGGCTGGATTTGTGAGGCGTATGGACTTGTGTACTGTGGGGGATTTTTTTTATTTTTTTTTGTGAAAAGGGGGGTGATATACAGGTTAGAAAATCATCTAAGAGGGGGAGATGTAATGAATGAAAGATGTTATTATTTTGAAGGTCCTGTCACATGTTTAACTTGACCTACTCACGGGTGTACGTGCAGTGCGTGTGACGTATACAGGAAGTTAGACGCGCATGTTATGAAGGTTGTATGATGAACGAAACGCTAGTAAAAGCTACACAGTTAAGAACCTACGAAGTCGGCTCATTCTTGAATTATTCTTATGTCAGTAAGACAAGGCGTCTACGGACATTACACCCAACATTAGTAGCACATGTCCTATATCAAACATATGAACAATCCGGACGAAAGAAAACACATTTTATTGCAATCACTGATAGAGTCAATACTCTTAATAAAACAGGTAATATCATTCATTCAATATTACTGTATGCATATTAAACTACGGTAAGTAATCAAACACTTAAGAGGAAATACAAATCACAAGAAGATTTTACAATATTTTTTTTTTAAGATAAGGGCAGCGATCCGCCTACACCCTTGTACATTACCTCTCTGGGCTTCACTGCTCGTCCATACCTTGTCTGGTAGGGGACAGTCTCTGAGGCTGTCTCAGCCGCTGCATGTGAGACGTGTGGTGTGTTGTGAATTGTGAGTTGACCATAGTTCTCGTCAGTGCCTGTGTTGGTGTGAGTGTCAGTGTGTGTTTCTTTTGTGTCCAGGAGGTGACGTCTGTTTCGTCTGTACTCCTGTCCTTCAGCTGTGCGGACGTGGTAGGATCTGTTGGTATCCACTGGCTGGATGACAACTGCTGGTTCCAATAGCCGTGCTCCTGGAGTCTGATGTGTTGTCCTTCGTGCAGCTGTGACATCGGCTTCGCTGACCTGTCGTAGTACCTTTTCTGCTGCAGCTGACGTTGGACTCTCCTGGCGTGCGTGTCTCTGTGACTGACAACCTTGGGCTGAAGCTGCTGGTGTGTGTTGGGTAGAATTGAGCGTAGACGACGACTCATGAGCAGCTGGGCTGGTGATCTGAAGCTGTCGACAGGTGTGTTCCGATACTCAAGCAGACTCAGGTAGGGGTCTCTCTGGTCAGCCTTGGCCTTTTCCATCAGCAACTTGGCGATCTGTACTGCTTTTTCGGCGAGGCCGTTGCTTTGGGGATAATGTGGACTGGTAGTCGTGTGGGTGAACTCCCAAGTCTTCGCGAAGGTCTCAAACTCCATACTTGAGTACTGAGGTCCATTATCCGAAATAACAGTCTCAGGTACGCCGTGTCTGGCGAAGGTTGCCTTCAGCTTGCGTATCACAGCTGAGGATGTTGTGCTGTGTAGCTTGTCAAGTTCGAAGTATCTGCTGTAATAGTCCACTGTGACGATGTAATTGTCATGATTCCAGGTGAACAAGTCAGTAGCGACTACTTGCCATGGCCTGTCCGGGATCTTGTGGCTGATCATGGGCTCTTTAGTATTTGACGGTCTGTAGGTGAGACAGGTGGAGCACTGTCCAACCATCTCCTCGATCTGCTTGTTCATACCAGGCCAGAACACTATGTCACGGGCTCTCTGCTTGCATTTCTCCATGCCCCTGTGTCCCGTGTGTATCCGAGATAACATCTCTGTGCGGAGCGAGGTAGGTATGATGATTTTCTCGCCTTTAAACAAAATGTTATTCATCTCTGACAGTTCATCTTGGTGGTTCCAGTATTCTGCAACTCTCTGAGGGCATCTTCTCCTCTCCTCAGGCCATCCTTCTCTGACTGTCTCTCTCAGCATTGTGAGCTGTGTGTCTGCGGCAGTCGCAGCTCTGATCTCTGTCAGTTTCGTGTCACTGACCGGCAGGCCACTGTACACTGTATGTACCTGCATGTCCATGCCTTCTCTGAGGCTGTCATCTTGGTCTGTGAGTGACTTGCGGGACAGCGTGTCTGCCACGTGGATCTCCTTGCCTGGTCTGTGCACGATGGTGAAATCATACCGCTGTAGCTGGAGGATCATCCGCTGTAGTCTCGGAGGCACTGCTGCGAGTGGTTTTCTCATAATGGACTCAAGCGGTTTGTGGTCACTCTCCACGATGACATGACGACCATAGATGTATTGGTGAAAACGCTTGCATCCGAACAGAATAGCATATAGCTCTTTCTCTATTTGTGCGTAATTGACTTCACTGTCATTTAGTGACTTGGATGCATATCCGATGGGCTTTTCTTCCTGTAGCAGGGCTGCACCTAGTCCGTACTTCGATGCGTCGACTTGTAGTCTGAGCTGTTTACAAGGGTCATAGTAGGCTAAGACTGGTCCTGGTTCGCGTGTGATCACTTCTTTCATCTTCCTGAAAGCTTTGTCATGCTGCGCATCCCATCTGAATTCACTTGACTCCTTCAGCAGGTGACGCATGGGTGCGTTGATGTCTGAGAGCATCGGGGCAAACTTGGACAGATAGTTAACCATACCGAGGATTGTCTCCAACTCACCCTTGTCCTTGGGTGGCTCCATGTCTCTCACAGCTGCAATCTTGGCTGGGTCAGGCTTGACTCCATCCTTTGTGATGCGATGCCCGAAATAGCTGACCTCGGTGGCGCAGATCGTGCTCTTCTCCGGGTTGAGTTTCACTCCTCGCTCTCTGGAGCGCTGCAACATGGCTCGGAGGTTGCTGTCGTGCTCCTCCTTGCTCTTTCCATATACGAGGACATCATCCACTATGGCTGTGACTCCATGTAGACCTTCATAGGTCTCATCAACCTTCCGTTGAAACTCATTCTGGGCGGAGATCAACCCGAAAGGTAGACGAAGGAAACGGTATCTTCCGAACACTGTGTTGAATGTTGTCAACTTGGACGACTCTTCTGCGAATTTTATCGCCCAGTACCCTGAGCGAGCATCCATGACAGTGAAATAGCAGGCTCCTGCCAGTTTGGAGGTGATGTCGTCGAGGGTAGGTAGAAGATAATGAGGTCGTTTCACAGCCTTGTTCAGGTCCTTCAGGTCGAGGCACACTCTGAGCTTTCCTGTGCGTGGCTTTTCTGCTGCCACCATTGAGTTGACCCATTCAGTCGGTTCGGTGACTTTCACAATAATCTGTTGCTTCTCCATGTTCTGTAGCTCCTCTTTGAGACAGTCGCGTAAGGCTACTGGAACGCACCTCGGTGGGTGGACCACATGTGGGACATTTGGGTCAACGTGGATTATGCATTCACCAGGAAACAGTCCTATTCCTTTGAAAACATCTGAGTACTCCTCAATGAGTGATACCTCGGGTGTGTTGGATACAGACAGTATGAGCTTGATCAGTCCAAAGTCTAGGCATGCTTTTAATCCTAGCACAGGTGGTGCCTGTGTGTCAACAACATAGAACTTCAACACTGACTGTGTGCCTTTGTACTGGCATTTCAGGTCACATTTACCTTGAATGACGAGCCGCTCACCACCATAGCCATATAGTGGGCGAGTGGAGGGCTGCAATGCACTCTGTATTCCCAGTCTTCTGAAAGCTTGTGTGGGAATGACATTAGCTGAGGACCCAGTGTGTACTTTAAAACTGACTGTGTTTTTGTTTGGACCTACTTGCATATCAGCGAAAACTTGATCCATATTTTTACTGTCTTTACCTTGTGTCAATGCGTCGATGAACAGTTCTTCATTGTCTGAGCATCTGTCAGACTCATTTTCCTCCACAGTGTGCACGCCTTTTTCTGGTCTGGGGAGACACACTTTAGCGAAATGGTTCCATTTGCTGCAGCTTTTGCATTGCTTGCCCTTTGCTGGGCAGGTTTAGTTTCCGCTGTGAGTTTTGTTCCCACAGTATTTGCATCCTTTACTGCGGTTGTTGTCTCTCGCTCTCCATGAGGCATTGTCTGATGCTGCGCGCCATTTTGTGTCGTCCTCGCGCCTTTTCCAATGCTTCTTCTTTGTTGCATTCCGACCGATTGCATGCACAGCCTGTTCGCGCGTGCCCGTGCTGGTGCTAGCAATGGTTTTGAGCTGTGCTTGTGATAGTTCATGAGACCTAGCAACGTCTATTGCTTTTTCCAATGTTAGCTCGGAACCGATGTTCAGTAGTTTCTCTCTCACTCTCGGTGAATGAACTCCAAAAACGATACGGTCTCTGATCTCCTCTTCACTCTCTCTATAATTACAGTCCTTCACAAGTAGTCTCAAATCAGTCACAAACTGTTTGAAAGGCTCGCTAGCTGCCTGTGCCCTTCCATGGAACATATAGCGCGCGAAGATCACATTTGCTTTGGGTTTTACATACCGTTCAAAACGACCGTAGTATGTTTCCAACAACTGTCCTTCCGCTTCTGAGAGCGTCCATGTATTGTAAATTTCCCGTCCATTTTCTCCTACCCAAATCAGTAGGTAGCTGCATTTTTCTTCCACCGATTTCCTCTTTAAAGGTCCAGAAAACATCAACTCGACGTGCAGTTTAAACTTGCGCCATGCTTCGGGCAGACTGCTAGCTTCCCAGTCCATGCGGGGTGCAGGAACTCCAGCGACGTCCATTCTGACTTTTCTGTTTCTTCTTTCTTCTCCTTTTCACGCTTTTACTCTGACACCATGTCTGACTTTCCGTCAGTTTGGGGGAATCCGATGACGACTTTTTAGTTCAGTGTCTTTATTTCAACAGTGACGGTTATATTCATACAGTAGCTAGCTCCGCAGTAGTGACTCGTCTGAGTGCTAAACATAGACTGACGATTATGTGGTTCCCCTGCGTCCTCATGCGTCAGATGGACCAATCAGCTTGCAGCTAACTTAACAGCCAATAGGAGTGCTTGTATCACATCCTTATAGCCAAACGGGCTATTATATTCTAGAGCAGTGTTTCTCAACCGGGGGTCCGCGGACCCCTAGTGGTCCGTGGTGTAATTGCAAGGGGTCCGTGAAAATAAAATATCTTTAAAAAAAGACCCTATGACATTTATAGAAATAGGATTATTTTACTCAAATGTGACTGAGACCTTTATCTACCTAAACTATAAAGGGTAACAGGACTTTTTTCTCTAATTACATCTGTTTCACAAGTGTAATTTATTGTATTTTAATAAGAGATCTCGCTCCCGTTTGCATTGTTAAAAGTTACTGCATAAAAATTCTGTTTTGTTACATACATCTGAAAGTTACTGCATAAGAATTCTGTTTTGTTAACTATATCTAAGTTACAACTGAAAGCTCTTATTTTTGCCCCAAAGAGTGAATAAATGCTATAATGCAATTTAAAATGCAGTTTCTACTGTTTCTATCAAATTGCAACCCCCCTCCCCCAAGATCAGGTGGAGGGGTCCTCAGGGTAGATCAAAAATACGCAGGGGGTCCAGGACCCCAAAAGGTTGAGAACCACTGTTCTAGAGAATATTACAATACATATCTGAGTTTCATCACCAGCCAGTCAGACTAGCTCAGTCTAGTCAGAAAGGCACGAAATGATGAAGTCTCTTGGATGAGAGGCGAAACGTCTTCACGGATATATACCAAGTCCAGTTGCACTCGATTCAATTCCTCTGGATAACCATGACCTGGATGAATGAGAACATTCACAGACATTTTGGTGGCTACATTCTCAAGAAGTAAAATGTTCTATTAAACCCATAAATATTTGCTAAAATAAAAGAAAGAATCCTCAATTTGTAATACAAAAAATATCCATCTTCCTTCCCCAGAAAAATGTGTTTCAACGGAGCTTCCACTAAAGTTGCCATCAAATAAAACTGCTACCCCACCAGGGTGATTTGATCCATGACAAAACAATATTTTACCTCCCCACTGACTTCGCCAGAATTTTTCATTACTTTGGCATGAGTGAGTTTCCTGTAGAAAATAAATATCCCTTTTCTGAGATTTGCAAAATAAAATCAAAGCTTTATGTTTAGTGACTTCACGAATCCCCCATACATAGAGAAAAACAAGAAAAATAAATATTACACATGGAAAGATATGAAATTGAATGAAAACAGAATAAGAAAAAAAACTACCCTTTTGGTAGATATGGAATATGTTTAAGGTTGCGAGTTAGAGAGAAAAAAAACCAAAACAAAATATAGCTTAATCTTATACCCTTTCAAAAACAATAAATTTGTCAGCAGTGGGCTATCTCAACATGGACCAAAAAATAAGTGTTTTTTTTTAATCACCATGAAACTTACACTGTAAATTACAAAAGCCAAGCCCACCAAAAAACAAAAAAACAACAACGAGGAAACCCACTACACCCGGGAAAAGCGAGCAAACGAACCCAACCTCGCCAAGTTCATTTCACATGAAATCATTTCACATAACACATAACTTTACAAAATTAAGTTAATTCAAACCCCCCTCCCCAGTGCAATCGGCCCCCCAATCTCCTCCAAGTAAACTCAACCCCCAGAACCCACAGTGCAAGGGGATAAACTAAATCAAGAGCTTGCTACAGTATAAGATTTTTTTTCTTTTCTAAGTGACAGTGGAACTGAACATACAATTACGCGCCCCCGTTGTTTTGCACTCAAGAAAGCAAGCAAGCGAAGGAGAGAGAAATTCTTTAAACCCAAACCAACATGGAACTTATTAGCATGGAAAAGGCATACTAAACATTGGTTTTGGAAATCTACCTATCCAACAAGAAGAAATAACTAGACGTTCATCCATCATTTAAAGTCAAAAGCCGTAAAAAGGTTAGATATCATCTGCCGAGACTCTTCCTGGCGATGATTGCATAAGGACAGCTGTAGCCAGCCTACTTTCCTTCCTTCCTTGCTTGATCCATGAGCGGCCGTAGTTTGCTTCGGTCATCCTTTGTACGCTGAGTCATGTCTTCCATGATCCTGACCTTCTTTTGTTTGAGTACTTCAGAGTTCTTGGCATCTTTCCAAATGTGATCGCGGTGAGACCGTGAGATGAATTGAATGCGACGTGCCTGTCCATTGCCATTCTTTGATCCCAGTCTATGAACGATATCCATGGATCCCTGAAGGGTGTCGGCTAATTCAGGGGACACGCGTGTAAATACATCAATCACAGACATTTTCACATTTTCTCCTTCGCGCTCTGGGATACCTGAGATTTCTTAGGTTCCATTGTCTTTTGTAGGCATCTAATTCGGCCCACTCGGTCCTGAAGCTTTTCGTTCACTCCCTCCAACTTTTTAACTTTCTCATCTAGGCTAGCAACTTTTTTGTCAGCATCACCTGCCTGCTTTCCTGTCTCACACCAAGGCGGTAAGATCCTGAATGGTCTTGGTATTGGCCTCCAGTAGCTTCGATTGATAGCAGCCTCTCAAGAAATTTGTTCTCTTTCACTAATTTGTTTAATTGCGGCAAGGAGCATGGCGTTTGTCATGTCAGATTGCTCGTGCTCATTTTTCCTCATTTTGTGAAGAGGGCTGTTTACAGGTGTCTCCGAGGGAGAAATAACTTTTTCGGACGAGTCCCAATTGAAGTTGTTTTAGCATAGTTATGTGTTGTTTTTACCTTATCCGGAGATTTAGCCATCTCCATATCTCATCAGCAAAAGACTGATGCACGTCAAATTTAACAAGCAAGTATTAGCAAAACTTGATAGCAAATGTAAAAGTATTCAAAATGAAGACGAAATGGATCTATACTTTTCAAAACTCAAAACGCTGCCGACAATGTGTCCTTAGCGAGTTAGAAACAATACATAATTTTGTGTAAAGGGTAAATAAAACTATATTTTGCACAAATTGAAGCTCTGAAAAAAAAAGCATATTACAGAGGGCGTGCAAGATGGCGGCCTTCCCTCAATCGCATATCCTCGGAAGTGTAAATGCCGTGACCTTGTTTTCAAACCAGCGTTCCACCCTATCAAGGGTGTGCACCTCCTCATCCGTGGCCACTGGCCTGTAGATAGGTGTAGACCACGGAGTCCTGGCCTGACGCATTAGCTCTTCTGTGTTGTGCCATTCTCTTGGCCGGTGTCTGTTTAGTTTGCCCAATGTACAAGTCACGGCAATCCTCTCGGCACTTACAAGCGTACTGTAGCGGAATCTATGGACATAATTCACCATAATTGGTTCTGTATTAGGTAAGCACGGTCACTTTAAGAGAGTGTTTCCAGGTTGACAGGGTGGAGCTGGGATGACGATTGTTGGAGCGGCGCCCTATTGCTCTTGCTGTTAAAAAAAAACAACAACAACAACAAAAATTACACACGCATTTGTGTAGTCAATAGAAAAATTGTCTGTCTCTAATTTCCTGCAATTTCTACAGTACACTATATTGCTCTGTTTGTGCCGGGGGACCCGATCCTTGGGGTGGACCAACGTGTTTGGGGTTTGAAAGCAACTGAGGTGTGATGTTTGGAAAATAAGCATCTCAGCTGTTCCAACGAATCACCACTGGTTTATGCTTAGACAGCTGTTGTCCTTCTCCTCTCTTCGATTGGCTCTCACTGTTTGGGCATCTTCCTGGCTTTGACAAACACCCAGTTAGGATAACCACACTTAACCAGGGCCCGATTAGTGTGGGATTTCTCCCCTTCCCCAGCCGCTGTGTTGGTGGGGACGTTGTCAGCTTAGTGGTACAGAGTCTTGATGACTCCTAGTTTGTGCTCCAGTGGATGATGAGAGTTGGTTTATGTACCCATTAACTTCCAAACGCCCCCCATCAGCGTGGGACTAGGAATAAAATTCAGCCCTAGCAATTCTTGTCTGGACCCCCCCCCCCCAACATAAACAATTATGCACAATGCCAAGCTATTTATAACATATAGGCTAGGCAATAGATATCAAGATGGCACCCTAACAACAGGTGTACTTAAAAGGGTTTCATCAAATAATGTAATAAATAAATAGCCCAGAAATAGCCTAGATTAAAAGTCAGCACCTCAAGAGGAGCACTTAGGATTTTATTCATTTAACAGTGGGCAAACCAACTCTCAGCACACTTACGTTACAATCCGTAACATAAAGGACATAATTATATGTCATGAATGTGGTCTATGACAAAATGCAATGCTGTCACCACATGAAACAAAGCAGCCAAAGTCAATTTTCACACTGAACAAAAGCTTTCCTTAATATAGGCCTAGCCTGATGATGATCTGGAAATGTGTCTGAAATTAGACATTGATTGACTAAAAAGCTTCAAAACCTTTTGGACCATTAGTCAACACTGTTACTCAGTTTTAAACAGTCTTACACTAGATGATATTGCTAATGTAGAGCAGATACAGGTTGAAGGGCAGAAACATGGCTCCTCTGAACTCTCCCATGTTGACCAGTGTTTATTTTTCTCCACCAGTGGCCTTTGTCTGAATGACAAATCAATGGTGGGATCACTTACAGTGTTTTAATCTGGATATGATTCCTCCTGTTAAACAACAGTCTGGGAGGCTCTGGTCCATAGAGAGGAACTTGAAATAGGATATGCGCCTTGAGATCACACTGGGGCCAAAAGACAAATCCATTTTACAGTCGAGCTGTCCAAACTCTGGCCAGCTTTCCCAGCGGAGCACAGCATGGAGGCCTAACGGCTGTTAGGTCAGCCGCTGGGCGTCAGGTTTCACCAAAGCAGACTGATGTTACATATCAAACAAACCAAAGAGATTTCAAATCTAATTGTCTCACACTCACTCATGCAGCCAGATATATCAAAATCGGATTCCCTATCACACTCATAAAGTAAAACAAGATACAATCCAATTTCACTCGATAGCTTTCCCTCTCTCATCCACTTGGATTCATGAGTAATGAATGAGCTGGTAAGTCTCTCTCTCTCTCTCTCTCTCTCTCTCTCCCTCTCTCCCCATCTTGTTGGAAAGAGACCCTTTTTAAAGCAAACAAAAATAAACAAAAAGACAAATCCGGTGTCAGTTTGGCACAAAAAGGATGCAGTAAATCCCCCACAGTTATACTGGTGGTTTACGACGTCTCCACATAGCATTTCAGTGGAAAAAAAACTGGTGTAATGGAAAGGGTATGTTCAACAAGGACACCTAAATACTATTTTGTTTTGGATTTGTTTGTGCATGTTTGTGCTTTAGTCCTCCTTGTGCCAACTTGCCCAGGAGTTGTTTACTGCTTTGAATTTGTTTTAATCTGGACCACAATTGACATCAGCTGGCAGAGACCATGGCACCCCAGGCCACAGTAACCAGGTCAATGCATTTAAATGGGCAATTAAACAAACTCTCTAAACCCTACCAACTACAAATCAACTAAACTACTCAATAAAAAGTGACAACAGAGTTTGCAGTTTATATTGTTGTTCTCCAATTTCCCCGGGGGAGCATGCTTTCTTTTACCGTGGACAACTTTCTGTAAGGTAAAGGGTTCATTTTTGAAGTGCTTAGGAGATACAGCGTGTTTGTTAGCCTGTGAATGAAGATGGCATGCAGTTTTAAAATGGGTGTTAACCATGGTCACAACTTAAATCAGTGTTTTAATTCACCTGTGTCCGTATTGATACGATCTCCGCTGACTTTTATTTCATTGGAAATAAAAGTGGTGTAGAATTCTTGTTTTTATTTATGATGGCAAATTCAAATAAAATCTGTTATCACCTATCCAACAAATATTGAGGAGGCTCGTCTGGGCAAAACAAATCATGGATACCTGCACAACTTTAAAATCCAATCCAGAAAAACAACAGGTCTCTCAAACCTGACATCACTTTCTTGCCGAATCCCACTTGGCATTGCACAAAGCGTTACGTGTTTGCCTCATATTAAGCACCGTTTATGGCATGGTGCATTATGTTGGGATCAGCCCTGTTTCCTACAGACATCAAAGATGTTGCATTTTTCCAAGAACAGCTGGCAGAGAACAGTATGGACATTTTTTACTTTTATTACAAATAGTGTGAGCCTTATTAAGCTTCACTCATATATTGCAAAGCAATGTCCTTTTCCATTTTTGCTGATAAATACAGACCATGAAGAGTCATCATTCTGCCATTTTAGGTGATTTCAGAGGAGTGAAAAAAGGATTCTTGTTTGGTACCCTTTGCAGCCCCCCACTGGCAACTTATTATTCCAGGAGAACAGCCCTCCACTTCACTAGGCCTGAAAGTCTCTCTTTAAAACACTGTTTTCCTTGTGACCCAAATGTGAATATCCTACGGGGGCAATCACAGAAACACTAGTTAATAGAATTCTTGCTCTGGGCCAAGAACTGTTTGTAAACTTACAACTGGTGTTTTTTAGCAGGGCAGATATATTTAGCCCACAGTTTTATTTCTCAGGGCCCTATCTCACCCAACCACAAGCTCCTTTTAGCTGTTCCCTGTGGCTATGGTTTACATGAAGTATTGACCCACCTTTATGCTATCATAGGTCCGTCTTAAGGGTTTAACAGTCGGAGAAAAACAGAGAAATATGGAATGAAAAAAAATAACATAAGATCAGCTGGTTGTATAAGAAAAGAGAAAAACATGTTTTTGTGAGACATACTGAAGAGCTGTAGAGATGATGAAAATGGTGGAGAATGTGTACTTTGAACCAAAAATCCCCCACTTGCATATCTCAGACATTATGTCTTGATGCATGCTCAGCAATCCAGGTAGGGGGGAAAAAAATCCCATAAAGTTGAATCAGTTCATCTGGATACAACGTTTAGTGGGAGAAACCTTTCGTCACTACCGAGGTAAAGTTAGTTTTAATTTGGATATTGGACAGTCAAGGGAATTTAAGGGCCCATCCTCAAAGTGCAGTTACTGTATTACAAAAACTTCCATAGCGTGCTATGGAAATGTCCAACGCAATACAAAACTGTGTTAGAAAGTTTATGATAGGTGTGGCAATCCAGAGCAATTACATAATTTTTTAAAAAAAAGCTGATTTTTTTATAAATTTTTATGTTACAAAAAAAATCAATAGCATCCTGTATATAGGGCCTTCTCATACAAAACCAAGTGTGTTAGGAAGTGAACAACAGGAGGATCAATCCACAGCAGTTACATTTTTCAAAAATCTTTTGCTTATTTCTAATAAATACGTAAAATCAAAGTTTTTGTAAAACAAACTGCACTTTGAAGATGGTTCCTTTAATTCCCTTGACCATCCAATTCCAATATCCAAATTAAAATTAATTTTATCCCGGTTTCATCATTCACATCTCCATTTGAAAGCAACTGAGACGCGGTGTTTGGAAAATATGCGTCTCAACTCTTCCGCCACATACGGAATCACTACTGGTTTAGTCCTAGACTGTGAAATTGCTATTGGTGATGGGAAGGACGAGGGTAGCACTTCTTGCACCTGCTTTACAATCAGATTCACTCACTTCAGTGTCTTAAGGTTAAACTGTAATTTCATGAATAAAAAAAATGAATATTCATCAATTAAATAAATGAGTAGCTAGTTTCAGGTCATGTTTTTAAATATTTTTGTAATATTAAAAATTACTTGAATTTAAGGTAAATTCATAACAAAATTGTTTCCGTTTGCTTCTGTTTCCAATCCCAACAATAGGAACTGAGGGCCAGTTGTGCAAAGAGATGTTGCCCAGCCACAGCAAAGCAGAGTTGGAGATCCTTCACTTTCTGGAGGACGCCAGAAAGGACCTTTCATCGCTGGATTCATATCCACTGATCAAGCTAGACTTTGTGATCTTCAACAGCACTTTGCCATCACCAGTACCAGTTGAGTGTCACTTCTCCTTTGCATGCATGGTTTACCACCCTCACAGAAGCCAATTAACTGAAATGGAGAAATTAAGTTGTGCTGAAACTAAAATGTAAAAAAAAAAGAAGAAAAAGTTAGATATTAGTTCTGCTTAAAATGGTAGGACTGCAGTGTTAGGGGGTACACAAAGGTGTTTAATCTTTAAGGTTGTTGGCATTAGGTAGAAGGGGGTGTGCTTCTTTCTCTTCCATTTTGTACTGTACCATATACACCACTGATGGTACTGTTGTCTTTTGCATTCGTTCAATTGGTTACTTGTAAAGTTGGAGAGCTCAGAAATTAACCTCCTCCACAGCACTTATTGCTCTTGAAAAAGGCGTCTGTTAAATGCCCAGTCTTATTGTCTTCTGAAAGAACAAGTGCATCACTGTGGCCTCTGTTCAGTTACCCCCAGTTGCATTTCAGTTGGCTGTTCACTCAGTCAATGGTCGCTTTGACCGACAGAAACCACCCAGCATGCACAGTCTTCCACCGATATATCCCGATTGGCCACTTCAAATCCATGATGCGGGGAAATTAGAGCTAATTTTTTCCAATATGGGGGGTGGGGGGGTGGTTAAAGTCAGATCCATATTGAGGCTACTAAACACCCAAAATGTGTTTGTACAGATAGCATTTTCAAATTAAATACATTCTTATACCAGTATTTTGCGTTTTACTTTAATACATTTGATGAAGCATTTGTAGCAAGATACTTTGATGCGTTTGTGTCCATCTTAAGCCTGATGGGTGAGCACAATGTCAAATGCCTGACTATAAGGAGTGCTGTTAATGTATTCCAAATGAAAGCATTTCAGATATGGGTTTAAGTCTGATTTTGGCTCAATAAATGTTGCACACAAAAAAAATTGTGCAAACTCCATTGCGCATGCCATCAAAACACACGTAGGGAGACCGGAGATGGTTGTAACACTCAGCACCTGCAACTGCCAGAATTTGACACATTTGCAATATTGGGCTATACAAAGAACATTGATGTGACTTGACAAAGTACCCTTCTGCAGCTATGTCACAGAATTCATTAATTGATGTCAAATACAAGGAACCCCATTGTTACAACCTGCCCCGCCACTGGGGGGAGTTATGAGTGACGAATTAAAAATTGACCACACCACATTATTTATTGCACTTGTGCCAACACCAAAACATCTTCCTGTTCACCAATATATATTTTTTTAAAAACTACACCGCTAACTTTTAAATTGCTTTAAGCCACAATAATTTGCTTATACTTTAGAGGAACGTTCTAGACTAAACGAACAGCGTCATTGCGTTTGCCCTTGACAGTCCCGATCCTTTTAGCTTTAGATCTTTCTTAGAGAACATTAGATATGCATTAAAGTGTGTCCCATTTAAATCAGAGCCGCAGTGGTGACATACATGTAGGTCTGCCAAGGATGCAGTGCACTCTTCACAGGCCCAGAACTTGAAATTTAAACATGTGAGCAACTTTTTTTTTGGGGGGGGGGGATTCCAAAAGGACTCCATGCACACAATGCAAAAATCTGGTGTCCGAATCCTCAGCTTTCCAAAAATTACCTTTCAAATTTGACTATTCTTCCTCCAACATGCGTCATTACAGGGTTAGTTGCACAACCATCCCCATTGTTTAGCTAGCTGTAGCAGCATGGTGGTTTGAAAGTAGCATAGATGAAATGCTTCACATTTTACCCCAGAGACTGTCCAACAAGTTAGATTAAACAATTGAGAAAAAAAATAAGCATTTTGGCTGTAAAACTGTATACTTCCTCACAATTTCACAAGCAAGGTCATGTAACGGGGGCAGTCCTATGCTGTTCTATGCTGGTCAGCATGCTGCACGCCCGTCACTCTCATCATTAGCTCTGCGTTGTGTTCTATTTTGGGTGGGGCCCCAGGTGTTGTGGGGGGCCCTCAGTCTCTCATCATCATCATCATCATCACGATCAAGGAAGGAGGGGGGACACACAGGACTCTATTTGGCCCACCTTGCCATTTATTTTGGTTTCAAATCCTTCGACAAACGTCCAGTCCCCCAGCTGGAGCGGTGTTTCTTACGGACGTGGGGGTTGAAGCTCAACCACTGCCCGGACTTCACTCGTGTGCATTAGAAGGAGAAACCGTCCACGGGACTCCGATGTAAGAAAGGATAAACAAGTATTTTATCCCACAGCTTGCAGTATCTTCTTACAGGGATACTCAAGGTTACGTTCTCCTCAACCAGCAAAACTGTGCTACGGTAAGAAACACGCGTGGCTCGGCTCGATCGCTGCTTGAGACTCCTCCCACAAAACAAAAATGGCCTCTCCCGCGTTCCCTCTTCCGTGTACCCACAAGACCTCTCTCTTAAAGCGACAGTACAAGTATATGACGGTCGTTATAAAACATACATAAACGTAAATAATGACATAAAATAAAATGTAGTAAACACAAATAACAGCACACAGACAGGATTTGGTGATATTTCATACTCAAACAAAATAAAATAAGAACATGAATTTTAACCTGGTTACAGTCAGAAACAAAGTGGTCATACATGAGACCGATTCTTAGGTCATCCTTTCTTGGCAAGTCATTGGCGGCGCTAAATTTCCCAGGATTTTCATAAAACTATTATCTTAACCCAACAGACTGGCACATAAATAACTAAGTCCCCATCTTGCTAAAATATGACTCAGTGAACCTTATTCAACTGTGAGCATTTGACTCAAGACTACAATCAAATTCTCCAATTAGCCCTATAAAAACAGATGGCGCAGTAGAATAACTCCACCCATTCACACAGATTAACATTAATTTCGTCACGGGCGGGAGCAGCAGAGGACCCAAAAGCAGACAGCAAGGACAGGCTGGGTTTGAGCACAGCATTTAAAAAAAACGAAAACACACTTACACAAAAGCAGAAACGGACGACAGGTACAGACAGTGGGAAAGCACACGAAATGACGAGGCGCTCTGGCGACCAAGAGTCTCTGGGAGTATCTCAGTGAGACGAACCGACAACGAGCCAGAGCAACCAAGGGGCATACTCAGTGGAGGCCAATGAGGGAGATTGGGCGCAGGTGCGCAGTACAGTGTAGGAACCGGACAGCCAATAGGAGAAAGGGGAGGGGGGTGAAGCCGGGCAATTAGGGTCATTCAGGCACACGGGCGCAGGTGAACTAAAACACCAATCAGGGGGATGGGGGAGCGCCGACGACCCAGATCACACACCCATGACACATTCATCCTGCGGCCAATTTGTCTTTACCAGTCAGATGTTTGGTGTGTTATTGTTTAAGAGGATCGCAGTCATGCATCTCAGAATGAAAAGGGTATTTGTGTGCGACTATGAGCTGTGGCTGGTTGACAGAGGATCTCAAACCTGTGTTTATTATAACCTTTCTTCCCCGCGGTGCCGCGCAACTGCCGCTGTGGGCTGTGTCAAAAATTGCGGCCATACTCACTCGCTCGCTCACTCACTCACTTATGAACGCTCTGAGAGGGAAGTTTAGTAGGACATGCTCGCAGCTTGCATCAGGTGCACCGTGGGTCTGGACCGTTTAGTGCTTGTTATTTTACCAACACATTATAGACACAATTCATAGCGAGTTGAAAATGAAAATAATCAAAGCTTTTCCACCTCAATGACTATGGTATTAAAAGCATCGAGCAGTACACAACACACGAAACGAGATGAACATCTATGCAAATGTAAGCACATATTACGTATGAGTACGCTAGGGTAGTCTATGTTAGCTGGTATTGAACAAGAACAAGTAGAAATAAAAATCAGAGCAAGAACGCTCAAAAAACAATATTTATGAATTTTGAAACAACAACAATAACAATAACATTAGTATTGTTATTATTATACAAATTTTCTTTAACTTCACGCCATAATACAACATAATAACTGGGCCCATTCCTTGGGCCTAGGGTTAGAATGAGGTAAGTCTATTTTTATTATTAATATTGTTGTTGTTGTTGTCCTCTGTGTGGAGTTTGCATGTGCTCCCCGTGTCTGCGTGGGTTTCCTCCGGGTGCTCCGGTTTCCTCCCACAGTCCAAAGACATGTAGGTCAGGTGAATCAGCCGTACTAAATTGTCCCTAGGTGTGAATTTGTGTGTGGTGTGTGTGTGTGTGTGTGTGGGGGGGGGCTGTGATGGCCTGTCAGCCTGTCCAGGGTGTCTCCCTACCTGCCGCCCAATGACTGCTGGGATAGGTTCCAGCATCCCCGCGACCCTGAGCAGGATAAGCGGCTTGGATAATGGATGGATAATAATAATAATAGTAATGTCCCTGCTTCTGGACCTTCATCCTGCGTCCTGTCCCTGATACAAGGCAGACGTGAGCTTTAATGTTTACTATTTAGTTACTGGCAAAAAATAAAATCCCGTTTTAATTTATGTTAATTTTTTTCAGTGATAATTTTGGGGAAGCTAAGCTACCCCTAGCCTCTTAATTGCGCCCCCTATGGTGAAAGTAATGCTGTTACAACCATCCCTTTTCAACAAGTGAAAAACCACTGACTTCTGTTCATTTATAGTTTCTCGTTATCGAGCTCAAGACAGTGACTTACGAGTAACTGCCAACTCATGACTGGAAACAAAGTTTGCACTCAGTATCATATGAGACCAGTGTGGGACAGAACAGCCCTCCAAACAAAATGTTTTTATTTAAAGCTTTTATACGCTGAATTTCCAGCCCATCTTAGTTTTAGTCTAGTATTGCACAAAAAGTCATGTTTTATCTTTTCCAATAATAGAATTGACAATATATTTTGCATTGACAACTGGGTTTGCTAAACTAAATAGCAATAAACTGCTCTATTTAGAAATTCTGGCTCAGCTCCCAATAATGTAATAATTCCCTAAAAACGTAATAACGCCTGAAAATGAAAATCTACACTTAACTTTTAATACAATGTAATAAAACCCAATAATATAATAACGACCAAAAATGTAAAAAAATTGTCCCTGACTGATACTGCATGTAAAAACATTTTTACCAAGAATGTAATACCTTATTATATTATTGGGAATTCGTTTTCAGGTGGGTCCTTTTTTTAAACTGATAATGTAATACGTTGATGGATAATGTAATGTTCATTTTCAGTCCAGAGTTCTACATTTTGGGTTTTTTTTAAGAATTTAAGAATGCTATATACATTGGATTTGGAATGAAAGAATGACTGTTAGGTTGAATTGCAGACTTTCAGCACCATACAGCCATATGCACATAGGCAGAAACTCGGGGACATGCAACTACATCCTGGTCTTATTGGTGGATGATGGACTACCCCCTTGGGAGATCACCAAATGTAAGTATCCAGAATTCCAGGTCAGATAAGCTTCGAAGCAGTATTGGAGACCACCTTCTCTAAACTCTTTATACCAAAGAGTTAAAAAAAAAGTCATTAACACTTCATTTGAAGGGGGCATACATAAGCATTCATAACACCTACATACGCACTACATGACACCTGATGTAAACCTACATAACCAGTCAGAAATGTTTGTTCCATCTGGCCATAAAATGTTATTTAACTTTCAATGTCAAATTGACATCATCCTTTATATCAACGACGGGCACGGCCAAACATCGGTACACAAAAGAGCCACTCATATCTATGGCTGTTAGCGACGGGCGTTGGTAAACATCGGGACACAAAGAGCCATGGACATCTATAGTTCTGATAACGACTCCAAAAAGGATAAATCCTGAGTCTCATCACCAGCCAGTCAGACTTGGTCTAGTCAGAAAGGCACGAACTGAGGAAGCCTCTTGGATGAGAGGCGAAACGTTTTCACGGATATATACCAAGTCCAGTTGCACTTGACTCAACTCCTTTGGATAACCATGACCTGGATGAATGAGAACATTCACAGACATCCTTTATATCAAGTGACAGAAGTCAGTTGACATATACTGCCACACTAATATGTTATGACAATTTCAGTATCAAAATGACATACTGCTTTATGACCATTGACATTGTCGTCCTGCATGTTCCTCATGAAGTCAAAATAATATAACGAACAGCCAATCAATTGTATACACTTGTTTTAACATAAAGTTAATACTTAATTAACTTCTAATTAGCATGTAACAATGTTGCCTATAGCCTACCACTTTATCCTAATATCCTATCAAACTCTTTCCCGATATCCTATAGAAATCTTAAGCTATTTCATTAAGTACCGTAGCTTTGGCTAATGTGATACGAAGTTAGTGTAAACGAGCATTCACATCAACTTCAACTAACATGTAACACACTGAATAATAAAAAAAATCTAGACTGAAGCCATCTCATCTCATCTCATCTCATCTCATTTCATCTCATCTCATCTCATCTCTCATCTCATCATCAGCCGCTTCTCAGGGGTCAGATCGCGGTGGCTTCTTTCGACGCGAAGGAGAAGCGAGCTCCCTCCGGCTGTCCGAGCTCCTCGCCCTGTCTCTGAGGCTGAGCCCAGACACCCTACAGAAGAAACTAATTTCAGCCCCTTGTATTCGCGATCTCACCCTTTCAGTCGCTACCCAAAGCTCATGACCATAGGTGAGGGTTGGAACGAAGATTGACTGGTAAATTGAGAGATTTGCCTTCCGGCTCAGCTCCCTCTTCACCACAACGGTCCAGTACAGCATCCACATTACTGCTGATGCTGCACCAATCTGCCTGTCAATCTCCTGCTAAATCCTACCCTCACTCGTGAACAAGACCCCGATATATTTGAACTCCTTCACTTGAGGCAACAACACATTCCCAACCCGGAGGGAGTAAGCCACCATTTTCAGGTAGAGAACCATGGCCTCAGACTTGGAGGTGCTGACTCTCATCCCAGCCATTTCACACTCAGCTGCAAACCTCCCCAGTGCGCGCTGGAGGTCGCGTTCTGATGAAGCCAACAAAACCACATCATCTGTAAAGAGCAGAGATGCAATTCTGAGGTTCCTAAAATGGATATACTCCTCACCTTGGCTGCGCCTTGAGATCCCGTCCATGAATATCACAAACAGGAGACAAGGAACGGAACTACCTTGGCGGAGTCCGACACCCACCGAAAACATGTTTGACTTTGTGCCCAGAATGCAGACACAGCTCTCACTCTGGTTATACAAGGACCGGACGGTTTGTAGCAACTGCCCCCGTATCTCATACTCGCGCAGTACCCCTCACAGAGTGTCCCGGGGTACACGGTCTAAGCCTTCTCCAAGTCCACAAAACACATGTAGAATGGCTGTTCAAACTCCCATGCCTTCCTTAGCACTCCCGCAAGGGTAAAGAGTTGATCCGTTGTTCCATGGCCAGGACGGAATCCGCATTGTTCCTCCTGGACCTGAGGTTCGACAATCGGCCGGAGCCTCCGTTCCAGCACCCTACAGACTTTCCCAGGGAGGAGTTTTGTAGATGGTGGTAATTAGAATTACTACATAAACCATATGGGTGAGTGTCTTTATGCATGCTCAATAACTGTGGTAAGAAAATCAAAGAAAGTTGAATCAGTTCATCTGGACACAGCGTTTATTGATAGAGAAACATTTCATCACTCATCAAAGTAACCTCTTCAGTCTCAACTGACTGCAGGTATCTCCACACTTATCAATGCAGTGGCATAACAACTGAAAACAACGATCGGTTTCATATGCAAGTAGGCGTGACCATTAACTAGAGTTTCAACGGCAATATGAACTATTCACAGAGATTTGGGAATGGCTGCAATCACAGCATTGTAAGATGGCGACAGATATACTTGTGGAAGTGTGTACACAATTTACAGAATACAAAATTAAAAGAGGATAACAGAATTATTAAATACATTAAGAATAAGATGGAGGATGCCAAGCAGTACCCAGACGCCACTGGAACAGCCCAGGACCCGAGCCACGCGAACACCATTACCATGTAGACCTGACGGGAGGACAGACTACGCATGCACACAAGAGAGACTCGCATCACATCATTCATATATAAGCGGGAGAAGAGACAAAAAAAGTCACATTTCTGAGTGAGAGAAGGATATAACATTGAAACAGAACAACAAAATTATATGGATTTATAAGATATATTAAAAAGAAAAATGTGATGAGGGGGATGCCAAGCAGTGTCCAAGTGGTGACAACTGTCACCATGGAGACGTGGGAGGAGGATAGACTGCACGTGCACAAAAGGGAGACTCACATCACACCATTCACATACACAGAAGAGAAAGGGGAAGACGTCATTCAGAGAGAGCGAGAGAGGACATGAGAAGGGAACAGTTTGCAATAGCCAATCTATACTCTAATCTCTTTAGCAGTGCTTGGTAAATTCATTGAAAATTTCCTTGTACGGTTACAACGAATGTGTTCTCTGCATTTAATTCATCCTATTGTATAGGAGCAGTGGGCAGCTGCAGCGCCTGGGGACCAACTTCGGTTCTTTTTCCTATTGCCTTGGTCAGGGGCACAGCCAGGAGTATCAACCCAAACATGCATGTCTTTTTAATGGCAGGAGGAAACCGGTACACCCAGAGGAAACCTCCGCAGACATGGAGAGAACATGCAAACTCCACACAGAAAGGACCTGGGACTGCCTGGGGTTCGACTTGGAGGGGAAAGATTTGTTGATTTATTCCTCCAACTCATTGATCAGTGCAAACCCACTGGAAGAGAAGTGGAGAATCTGATGATGTATATCTGTGAATGTTCTCATTAATCCAGGTAATGGTTATCCAAAGGAGTTGAATCAAGTGCAACTGGACTTGGTATATATCCGCGAAGACATTTCGCCTCTCGTCCAAGAGGCTTCCTCAGTTCGTGCCTTTCTGACTAGACCAAGTTAGTCTGACAGGCTAGTGATGAGACTCAGATTTTATCCTCTTTGGAGTCGTTGTCAGAGCTATAGATGTCCATGGCTCTTTGTGTTCCGATGTTTACCAACGCCCGTCGCTAACAGAGCCATAGATATGAGAGGCTCTTTTGTGTACCGATGTTTGGCCGCGCCCGTCGTTATCGGAGCTATTGATATGCGTGGCTCTCCTGTGCTCCGATGTCCAGCCGCGCCCGTCGCCATCCGAGCTATTGATTTGCATTTGTTTAGCAGCGACGGTCGTTGGGGGTGTTAGTTTCGACTTCATTATTCAGTGGTCACGAGAGTCGTTGGAGCCGTTAGTGACCGGCTGTTGTTCTTGGAGGCTAGGCTTCTTGAGTCACCTGGGTAGACATGAAAGAACGGCATTGTAAGTGGGAGATAGGTGGTGTCGCAGACCTCCTCCTCTGTTGAGGGATGGTTTTTCCAGTTTCACATAGATGGCTTCCTTCACCCCTCTTTCAAACCATCTATCTTCTCTGTCCAAAATGTGTACGTTGCTGTCCTCGAAGGAGTGTGTCTCCTCCTTTAGGTGTAGATAGACTGCTGAGTCTTGTCCTGAGGAGTTTGGCCTTCTGTGTTGGGCCATCCGTTTGTGTAGTGGTTGTTTGGTTTCTCCTATGTATAGGTCAGTGCAATCCTCACTGCATTGTACAGCATACACCAGATTGCTTTTTTGGGTGTGTGGTACACAGTCTTTGGGATGAACCAGTCTTTGTCGGAGTGTGTTGCTGGGTTTGAGGTATACCGGGATGCGGTGTTTGTTGAAAATTCTCCTGAGTTTCTCGGAGACCCCAGAAACATACGGGATGACTATGCTATTCTTTGTGTTCCTTTTCTCCTCGTCGCTCACCCGGTTGGTCTTTTTGGAACGTGTTGCAGTTTTCACAAAGGTCCAACTGGGGTAGCCGCAGGTTTTTAAAGCTCCCCTCAGGTGTTTGTGTTCTTCTCGTTGGGCCTGAGTGCTGCTGGGCACATTGTCAGCTCTGAGTTGTAGAGTTCTGATGACGCTCAGTTTGTGTTCCACAGGGTGGTGTGAGTCGAAAAGTAGATATTGGTCTGTGTGTGTATGTTTCCTGTAAACCCCAATGTGGAGGCTCCCGTCTTCCCCAATGTGGACGTCACAGTCAAAGAAGGGCAAACTGTTGTTCTCTACATCTTCCCTTGTGAACTTAATGTTCTTGTCCACTGAGTTGATGTGTTTGGTAAACGCTTGCACCTCTTGTGTTTGGATTTTGACCCATGTGTCGTCCACATATCTGAACCAGTGGCTTGGAGGTGTTCCTCTGAAGGAGTTCAGGGCCCTGTGTTCTACCTCTTCCATATATAAGTTGGCCACAATGGGCGATACTGGTGAGCCCATTGCACAGCCATGTTTCTGTCTGTAAAACTGCCCCCTGAATTGGAAATATGTAGTGTTAAGGCAAAGGTCCAGTAGTTGGCAAATCTGGTCTGGGCTGAGGTTGGTCCTATTGTGGAGGTTGTTGTCCTGTAGCAAACGTTGCCTCACAGTTTCTAAAGCCTCCATGGTTGGGATGCAGGTGAATAACGAGGTCACGTCGTAGGATACCATGGTTTCATCTGGTTCCAGTTTTACGCCTTGGACCTTGTCCATGAAGTCAATGGAGTTTTGGATATGGTGCGGTGTTTCACCCACTAAAGGGGTCAAGATGTTGGCTTTATGTTTGGCAATGTTGCACGTGACCGAGTTTATGCTGCTGCTGATGGGCCTGAGGGGGGTTCCATTTTTATGGATCTTAGGGAGTCCATATATGCATGGAATGTTATCTTGTGGGTAGAGACGGTGGTATTGTATCCAATCAATGGTTCCTCCTTTCTGTAGTTTTTGTAGGTATTCTATTATTCTCCTCTTGTAACCACTAGTAGGATCACGTCTCAGAGGTCCATAGGTGTTGGTGTCGCTGAGTAATGATGTGATCTTGGCATAGTAGTCTGTTGTGTTGAGGATAACCGTGCATCTCCCCTTATCTGCTGGAAGGATAGTGATGTTTTCATCCTTGCTCAGGGCTGTCACTGCTTTCCTTTCCTCCATGGTTAGGTTGGAAGGAGGGAGTTTCGCATTGGACAGAGCTGCTGATACCTTTAACCTAAGCTGTTCCGCCTCGGTTTCCGTTAGATTGTTTTTCCTTATGGCTGATTCTGTGGATGTGATGAGGTTAACTATAGGTAACTGTTTGGGTGTCATGGCGAAGTTCAGTCCTTTGGCTAAGACCTCCTTCTCTGATTCGGTAAGTACCTTGTCCGACGGATTCTTGATCCATCTGTTCTGTGTTCCGTTTTGTGTGGGATGTTCTGTCTTTTGTCTCCAGGTAAGTATATCTGCTTGGCTAGTGTTGTTGGTTCATCGCTGTAAGTTTTGAAACTTCCTTGTCTGCCTTTCTTTGGTTTTGTGGTGTTGAGATAGTTGGGCTTTCTTGGTGAAATCAGTGATCCTCTCCAAGACTGCACCAGGCAAGTGGGATGTTATTTGTTGGAGTAGTTGGTCAGATTTCTCCTTCAGCCCTTCAATAGTGAAATGGACCTGTCTCACTCTTTCATTCAGGAGTTGATTCTGTGCCTTCTCTATGATTCTGTCTGCCTTATGTCCTTTCATTGTGGTACACAGGCGCATGCTAGTGGGTATGAGCCTGTGTTGTCTGCATCTCAGATTGAATCGCAAGTGGTTTCTGTAGTCTGCAATCTTCCGAGCCAACCTTTCATATTCCCTCACCATTTTAAGGGTGTCAGTCCCAAATTGTTCTGCAACCTGTCTGTGAATGTTCTCATTCATCCAGGTCATGGTTATCCAAAGGAGTTGAATCAAGTGCAACTGGACTTGGTATATATCCGTGAAGACGTTTCGCCTCTCATCCAAGAGGCTTCCTCAGTTCGTGCCTTTCTGACTAGACCAAGCTAGTCTGACAGGCTGGTGATGAGATTCAGAATTTATCCTCTTTGGAGTCGTTGTCAGAGCTATAGATGTCCATGGCTCTTTGTGTTCCGATGTTTACCAACGCCCGTCGCTAACAGAGCCATAGATATGAGAGGCTCTTTTGTGTACCGATGTTTGGCCGCGCCCGTCGTTATCGGAGCTATTGATATGCGTGGCTCTACTGTGCTCCGATGTCCAGCCGCGCCCGTCGCCATCCGAGCTATTGATTTGCATTTGTTTAGCAGCGACGGTCGTTGGGGGCGTTAGTTTGATGATGTATAGCCTGGGGCTGGACTGGGGTGTAATCTGTAACAGGTTGGTCCGCGTTTGTTGGTTTAAGAGGAAGACGAGTCAAAAACTCAACCATGCAGATACTGGAATTTTCACAGTTCTCGTCGTTTATGGCCATTAATAATAATTTTATTTATATAGCACTTTTCTAAAACAATGTTACAAAGTGCTTCACAAAAAAGAAAAAGAAAACAAAAAACCAGACAAGGCAAAAAATAGTGAGCTCAAATAAGAACAGTAAAAATTAAAACAAACGTTTGTAACAGCTTTCATAAAAAGAAAAGTTTTGAGACGAGATTTAAAAGAAGCTAGAGATTTAGTTCGTTTTAGCGCAACAGGAAGAGAGTCCTATAGTGTGGGGGCTCCAACAGCAAAAGCCCGATCACCCTTTGTAACGAACCGAGACCTGGGAATAACTAGCAGGGCTCCATCTGCAGATCTTAATGGTCGGGGGGGGGGGCATACCAAGTCAATAAATCACAAATGTATGAAGGGGCAAGACCATTTAAAACCTTAAAAAAGTAAGCAGTAAAATTTTAAAATCAATTCGAAATATAACAGGGAGCCAAGCACAGGAGTGATATGGTCATGCCTCCTTGTCCCGGTAATGAGCCGAGCAGCGGCATTTTGTGCTAACTGCAGACGGTGGAGGGAGCCCTTGCTGATATCAGAATAAAGTGCATTCAGCAGTCGAAGCGAGAATAGATAAAAGCGTATACAACTTTTTGAAAATAAAATAAAGACCTAATTTTGGAGATTAGCTTGAGTTGGAAAAAGCATGACTGAACAACGTTTAATTTGATTGTCAAAACTGAGGTTAGCATCAAATATTATCCCAAGAGTCCTAGCAGCCTGCTTAACCCTACCTGACAGACCACCAAGATTAGTAGCAAACGGACTGATGGAATATTCGGGACCGAACAGAATGACCTCAGATTTATTAAATTTAAGAAAAAATTTGGACGTACAGGATTTAATGTTAGTGCGGCAAGTTATGAGATTTAATAGGGCACTAGGATCTGTTGGTTTTAGTGACATGTATAACTGAGTGTCGTCAGCATAAAAATGGTAGCGCACATCGTGATTTTGAATGACCTGGCCAAGTGGCAGTATGTATATAGAAAAGAGAAGGAGGCCAAGAACTGAACCTTGAGGGACGCCACAACTCAACTGAGCCATCAAGGAGGAAGTGTTACCCAGAACAACAGAAAAAGTTCTGTTGGCGAGGTAAGAGTGTAATAAGTTAAGAGTCAAGCCCTTGATGCCAACCCAAGTCTAAGCGATGTAGGAGGATGTTGTGATCAACTGTGTCAAAAGCCAGTACTTAAGTCTAAAAGAGCTAAAAATCGAGCAGTCACCTCTGTCTGCATTCAGCAGCAGATCATTAGTGACCTTAACTAGAGCCATCTCAGTACTATGACGTGCTCTAAAACCAGATTGGAAACCATTAAAAACAGTATCAGTGTTCATAAAGGAGATCAACTGAGAAGAAATTACCCTCTCCAGAACCTTAGATAAAAAAGACAACTTGGAGATTGGCCTATAGTTACTTAGGGACCACAGGTCTAAATTAGGTTTCTTCAGCAATGGGTGAATGATGGCATGCTTAAAACTGTCTGGAAAAGAACCAGATAATTATTAATAATTTGCAGAATAACAGGACTGATAGTGGAAAATACCTGCTTGAGTAGCTTAGTAGGAATGATGTCCAGGATGCAGGAGCTCATATTGGAGACTGTAGTCTCCAACACTGAAATTGTAATTGGTTGAAAGAGGCAGAATTAACATGTGGAATGGAACGAAAAGGGCCTGGCTGGATTTGGGACCTAATATTCTCCACCTTGTTTACAAAATGAGAGAAAATTTTCGGACAACTCAACATCTGGTTCAAAAAGAGAAGTAGAGGGATCATTAATGACAGAATCAGTTACCTTGAAGAGAACTTTAGGATTTTGATCATTTCTCAATATTAGTTCAGAGAAGTATGCTGATCTCGCATCCTTAACTACCTTCTGGTCAATTAACATTTGGTTTTTAAGGGTTTCATGTACAAATTCGGATTTGTTGACCTTCCACTGTCGTTCTGTTTTTCTACAACATTTTTTTAAGGGCATGTGTGTGATCATTCAGCCAGGGAAGGTCATTTAATTTTTGTTTCCTAGTTTTAAATGGTGCAATTTGGTCGAGGATGGATGGGCACTGGTCATTGAATGAATTTAATAGTGCATCTGGATTGAGGGGGGATAAAGAGGGATTAAAGGATGATGAATTAAAAGCATCACAGAATTTAACTACAGAGCCAGCACTGAGAATGTGAGAGCGTGTTTTAGGATAATGACTAGGAGTAGCAAGTTGTAGTGGGACTTTGAAAATGACAGCTTATGGTCAGATACAGGCATATCCACCAAACTGAGACATTGAGAGAAACCAGATGAGTACAAGGTCTAAAATGTGGCCTTTTGGAATATGTGGCCCCTTTAACAGATTGAATGAGGTTAAAAGAATCTACAAGATCCAAGAAAAAAAAAAGTGAGGCGATGGAATGGAAAGCACATGAATACTAAAATCACCAAGAATAAGCACCGTCATATTTTGGCATGACAATGGATAAAAGGTCAGAAAACTCAAGAGATAAAAGTAACCGAATTAGGGGGCCTATAAATTAAGATGCAGAGTAAAGGGGGAGGGCCAGTAATAATAATAAAAAAAAACCCTCAAATGAGATAAAAGTAACAGGATGGCACTTAAGACCCAACTTATAAAAAACAGCTAGGCCACCCCCTCTACCAGAGGGCCTGGGAATGTAAAAATATGCAAAATCAGGGGGGCTAGCCTCAATCAGGGGAACAGTGTCCCCTGGGGACAGCCATGTCTCAATAATAAAAAAGTCCAGATTATTAGAAACAATCAAGGACTTATTAGCCAGAGATCTCACATTCAAAAGGCCAAAATTGTTTGGCGTCACAGCAGAATTACACCAACAGGCAGGGGTGCAACGGGGGGGGGGGGTGTGCAATGCACACAGGCGCCGCATCAGCAGGGGCGCCAAAAATACAATATATTCTCATCCAAGTAATAATGTTTATAAATATTAAACTTTTCAAAAACAAATAGGCCTACAACCAGGAATTGTTTACTGTACACTGTACTTTTGGCGCCTCCGCTGATGCGGCGCCTGTGTGCGTTGGTAATGTAGATGACACTTTCACACTTATGTGCAATTACCAGACGACATCATTATCCTTCGACCGCAGTCGATAATGCATTCACAACGTCACGCCATTATCCTCTGTTTCCCATTTGATTTGGTAGGTCTTGAACTTTTGAGTGTCTCTTGAAATACATTCTATGTAGTTGAAAGGTCACCTTCCTCTGTTAGGACATGGGAGACGCATACAGATAACGTCGGATATAATCTGATCTTTTGCTCTATAGCAATGTCCTGCAAATGTGCTCTCCTCTGTGCAACCGTGGTTGAGATAGGTGGTGTATCACCAGGGGTGCCCCCAAAATCAGGGGATGTTGGGGAGCGTCATAGAGGTGAAAACTTAGTTCAATGAGGGCATCATCGAAGGTGAGACGAATGGGAGGTGTTACGTGGGTGATCCTGCACAATAATTTGCAGTCTATAGGATCAGATGGAGGCTGAGGAGACAGATTCAATCTTTGAGTGAATTCAATGTCCATAAAGTTGGCGTCAGCCTCGGAATCCACCAGGACTGGCTGACTAAGAGCGAGGGAGGGTGACATGAGAGACACACGGGAGTGAGCGAAAAAACTTGGAAGGTAGGGAGGGTTGACTTGTTCTGTGTCGTGTGCCTCCTCTCCTTATTGGGCAGCTGACTAGAAAGTGTCCCAGTTGAGCACAATAGACACAGCATCCCTCATCCATCCGTCGCTGTCACTCCTCAGTCGATGGCCTGGTGTCCCAGTTGAGCACAATAGACACAGCATCCCTCATCCATCCGCTGCTGTCGCTCCTCAGTCGACGGCCTGGTTCTCCCGATCTGCATCGGCTCATAAACCTGGGTCTCGGAGGAACACTGCCAGGAGAACGGTGAATGACTCTGGGAAAGCCACTGAGGAGGAGATGCACTGGTGTTGACCCGATACCTCGTCACGTTCAGACAGTTTTGTCAATCTTAGTAGCAAGGGCAGTGAGGGCATTGAGCTCAGCAGGCAGGTCCAGGGGAGCCAGATAATCCTTCAGGACTTCAGAAAGACCGTTAAGAAAGGTATCAGAGAGCAGATTGATTCCAGCCGCTGTCAGCTGCCAGGGTGCAAAACTTTACGGCAGAGTCTGTAACACATCGCTTACCCTGTTTTAAGGCGACGAGGGACCTGGCAGCATCCCGACCTGGCGATGTAGCCTGACATTTCTGAGTAAAAGTCTTAATAAACAGAGCTAGTGAGTTACAAACTGCTGAACCCCGGCTCCACTCCACTGTGGCCCAGGCCTCCACTCTGCCCATGAGATGAGAGATGATGTAAGCAATTTTGGCTCTTTCAGAGTGGAAGGAAGGTGCTTGGATTTCAAAACACGTTTGGACAAGTGGATAAGAGCGGCCATGACTGGTGCAGCAACAGGTGGCGGCACAGGAAAAGCAGGATCTGGACTCACCCCAACCCTGGAGCCAACAGCTATATCACTAGAAGCAGGAAGTGTGTGCGCATCTTGTCGACTAAAAAGTTAATCTGGGCACCAAATGCAGACAATAAACTCTCTTGTCCGTCTGTCATTTCATATCGTAGCACACACATTTGCTCCTCTTGGTGATGAATCCGCTGTCCTTGAGCTTGCGAACCGGGTCTGGCTCACAATGACGAAGGACCCACAAAGCAGACTGACACAGGTAGTAAAAGTTCCAGAAAGGTTCAATCAGGCAAAAGGGTTGGTACACGGGATTCAATCAGATCAGGCAGCGGTATAAAAAACAGCAGGCAAAAGGCAGAGTAACACCAAAAAAACAAACAGGCAATGGTCAAAACATTCTCTGGGAAGACAAGAAAACAATGCTGGAACACTCACACGGGGGTCAAAACGAACTGGCAACATGAGGGAGCAACCACATCGCTTAAATACACACATGGGGGGGGGGCAATGACACACAGGTGGAACACATTAGGGCGAGACCAGTTATCACACAAGAGGGAAACTTGACAGGAAGAGACATCTAGGATCGAGCGGATCATGACAGGGGGTGGGTGGGGAGGGATAAATGGGGATTGTGTATGTTGTATTGACTATAATTCAAACACTATAGAATAACGTTTAAAAAAATATAGTGGTAGATACTTCACAATAATTGGAGCAGTGGGATTGCTAGTAAAAGAAAGATTTCCAATTCCTATAATGGTGGTCGATCCAAATCATGACACACCACCGCTAAAACATTCAGTTTTGGTGTAAAGTGATTGTCCGATAAATGTGATGGGAAGGGACTTGTTGTGTGCATTAGGAATAACAATATGTGACGAGAATGGAGTCAAAGTTGAAAGAACGACGAGAGAAGGAAACTTTCAAGGAGTGGTTCACTGCCCCACAAAGTGCAATTATTGGTATAGATGGGATCTAGTGTCTGTGAATGTTCTCATGGGATCTAGTGAATAAAGACAGAGACCAACGAAACATAAGTGAGCCGCTTCTGCAAACAGTGGGAAAGGCAGTAAACAAAGATTTGGATACACAATGGATGAATACAGATGATTTGCATTGTACAGTGTACTACAGAGCACAGGCAGGGCCTGACAAAGTTTGAGTGAGCATGGTTAGGAAGCCCACAAACCACAGACATGTTGCAAGCCAGACATCTCTTATGGAACAGAGAATACTGTGCTGTGAAAGCTTCAGATGACTTACAGGAAAAGTATTACTGTAGCAAAGAAGTTGATTTGCACATCTCACTGATGAAGACTAGACAGAGAGTGGAAAGACGTAGGTCATTTTGTCACCAGGTGTAATGATGAATTCAATTGGCAACCAGCACTAGACAAAGGGCCAGATGTACAACACAGCCACAGAATGAAAACCTACATGAAACCTGTAAATGGAGTATTCACAGGGAAAAGCACAGTTCACAATGGCATGAAAGGAAATTACCCTGCTGTGATAGCAAATCAGGTGAAGCCAGATGATCTCAGATTGAAGGAAGTTCCATCCACCCTAAGGGCACAACATAGGTATGATGTAGGGTTAATGAAAAATACACCCCCATTGTTTGTCATGCTAAAATCTGACTACAGGCCTAAAATATTGCAGCACCCACTGAAAAGAGAAGAAGTAGAGGGTATCACACCTGCATTTGAAGCATTAAAACAGGCAAGAATAAACATGCCTTGTCCCACTTCTCTATGCAGCAGGACCCCCATCTTCCCAGTGAAGAAGGCTCCAGTTGATGGCCAGCCGCGGGGATGGGGGTTTGTGCAGGATTTTCAGGCTGTTAATTCATCTGTAATTCCAAGGTATCCGTCGTTCCCAATCCTTATACAATCTTGTCACAAATTCCCAGTGAAGCAAATGTATTCTCTGTCGTAGATCTGGCAAATGCATTTTTCAGCATCCCAGTACACAAAGACTCGCAAAGCTGGTTTGCATTTGAATTCAAAAATCAAATTTGGATGTGGACACAGGGTTACCATGAGAGCCTAGCAGTATTATCTCCAGTGGTACATGAGAATCTTTGAGGTTTTCAAACCACCATGTGGCAGCATATTGATTCAGTATGTAGGTGATCTGCTGTTGTGTTCAAACTCCCCTGAAAATTGTGAGAAAGACACAATTGTGTTGTTAAAATATCTAGTAGAACAGGGGCACAAAGCCGGCATGGCAAAGTTACAGTTTGCACAGCAGCAGGTGCTATTTTTGGGACATAATGTGTCACAAAAACAGAAGTTACTGACAAATGACAGAATTGTGACGATAACGAAGCTATTAAAACCACAGACTAAGATGCAAACGATGACCTTTTTAGCCATGACAGGCTGTTGCCGACAATGGGTACCCAACTATGCAGAAATGACAGGTCCATTACAATAGATAACGCATGGACACGGACTGAAAGCAAATTACAGACTAACTTGGACTCCTGAGGCAGAGGAATCATTTTAAAATTGAAACAACAGTTGACTGACACTCCAACTCTAGTGTTTCCTGATCACACTAAACCATTTGTTCAGACAGCAGATGAAAAGAATGGCTACATGACATCAGTACTAATGCAAAAACATGGAGATAGAATGAAGCCAATTGCTTATTTCTACTCAATATTAAACCCAGTGGCTACAGTCCCGCATTGTCTTAAAGCAGTGGCAGCAGCAGCCATGTCAGTAACATGCTCTTTGCCCTTAATACATTAGGAGTAGTACAGTGTACATCTCTCCTTTCACCCTTGAGGCACATAGGTTATAGCAATATGTTGTTATCTGTGCAAAATCTACAGATTGAGAGATGCACTGTATTGAACCCAGCTACACTCCTCCTAACTGAACAGGATGGAGAACCACATGACTGTGTTGCTACTATCACATAGACATGCACACCCTGACCTGATCTCAAAGATGAGCCACTGCAAAACTCTGATCAAGTTATATTCGTTGATGGCCCCAGCAGCAAAGACCAGGGGAGGCTCATGTTGGTTATGCAGTCGTCACTGAGCACGCCACCCTGGAGTTAGGCAGACTCCCACAGCACTGGTCTGCTCAAGCAGCAGAACTATATGCCCTTACTAGATCATGCCAACTCACTGAAAAACAAACAGTGACTATCTACACTGACAGTAGATATGCTTTTGGCGCTGTACACGATTTTGGTACATGGTCGAAAATGAGAGGGGTTTTGACATCCACAGGCAAACACATAACCTATCACAAATTGGTAAATGATTTACTAAATGCTATTTTGCTTCCAAAAAAAGATGGCTGTGTGCAAATGTGTGTCACACACAAAATCTACAGATCTGATTTCTAAAGGAAATGCAACTGCAGACACAGTTGCTAAACATGCAGCTCGCAACTCCGCAGAAGTAGCACTTCCTGTATTGCTGATGTCAGTAACACCAACGCTGACTTTTACTGATCTCTTACTGGCACAGAAAAGGGCTATGCCAGCTGAAATTAAGATATGGCAATGTGCAGGTGGTACAAGGGCTGATGGAGT
Organism: Lampris incognitus; assembly: GCF_029633865.1. Lineage (NCBI taxonomy): Eukaryota > Metazoa > Chordata > Actinopteri > Lampriformes > Lampridae > Lampris > Lampris incognitus. The sequence goes on from NC_079213.1 coordinate 80,422,123, forward strand.
ATGGATGGGCCCAATGGGTAAACCCTGCCTGCCTAAAGCCCTATTTCCGCTTTTGGGTAAATTGACGCACGGGCGAGACCATGCAACAAGAGGAAGGATGCTAAGATTAGCTCAACCGTATTGGTTTACTAAAGGCTTCTCAAAATATTCCCAAAAATTTTGTTCAGCATGCCCAACTTGCATCAAAATAATGCAGGAGGAGCAATAAGGCAGAGCCCAGGGGACATCCACCCCCAACCCTTCAAACATCTCATGATGGATTTTGTTGAACTAACACAATGTGACAAAAAGAGCTATTGTCTGGTAATTGTTGACATGTTTTCAAAATGGGTTGACATTTTCTCAACAGGACACCAGGATGCAGCAACTGTGGCAAAGACTTTGATCAGAGAAGTGATTCTCAGATGGGGAAGACCCCAGAAAAATGTCAAGTGATAATGGCACACACTTTGTAAATCAATGCATTAAAACCATTAATAAAAATGGGGATTGCATAAATTACCTTTATTTTAATCAGCAGAGATTTGTGAATTACACCAGAGATACACTGAAATCCTTACGAGAGCAAGTATACGCCAGAGGGATCTATACAGGAACGCTTTGTGAAATTCCTGCCGATAAACAGTCACACAGGGGAGTCTATTGCTGATGCTGTTCTCTCTGTTCTGGGCGAGTTGGGCATTGACATTGGCAATTGCCATGGACAGACGTACGACAACGCCAGCAATATATCAGGACTATATAAAGGCGTGCAGGCACGAATAAGGAACATCAATCCGCTTGCTGAATGGGTGCCTTGTGCTGCACATACTCTGAATTTAGTTGCTGTAAATACAGTGAACTGCTGCCTTCAAACAGATGAGTTTTTCACGTTTGTTCAAAGTGTATTCAACTTCTGCTCAAACTCCACTTCTCGGTGGCAGATTGTCACATCAGGCTAGAACCGAATGCAAACAGGAGAATTCAGACTCTGGAGTCATTATCTGACACGAGGTGGTGCGCCCATGCACAGGCTACCAATGTATTATGTTTGAATTATGGCAACATTCACAACTCCCTTCTTAAAATCGCAGAGGATGTTCATCAAAACATAACCACATGCAACGAAGCTCTGGCTCTTTGCAGGCAAATGGAAAGTCTAGAAATAGCTTTCCTATACAATCTATGGAACATTGTGCTGGGACATGTCCAGAAAACAAGCATCAAACTCCAAGAAGTTGAGCTCAACCTCTCCAATGCAGTGGAATTGGTACACTCATTGAGGGATTTTATCACAAATCTACGGGATCAATTTGACAGGTTTGAATGTACAGCAAAGGAGCTGCCACCGAGTGTCGCAGAGACTTCCAAGGCTGACACAGTCAGAGGGAGACGGCGTAAAAAACCACCACATGAATCATCTGAGCCAGATGTTGGAATGACATTGACCGGCCGACAAAAATTTGCAGTGGATGTTTTCCCTGTGATCATTGATAAACTTGAGGCAGAACTAGACCGGAGGTATGAATCCTATAATGCACTGAATAGCAGCTTTGGATTTCTAAATAAAATTTACATCATCTCATCTCAAGAACTTCATTCAGCAGCTACACTGCTTCAGATGAAATACCATGCAGATTTACAGGAGGACTTTGTTGACGAAATAGAGCAGTTCAAAGAATTCATCAGAAACAAAGAAAATACAAGTGTGCGGGCCTTGCTTCAATTAATTAGGAAGAGGAACCTGTCATCAGTTTTTCCAAACATGGATACAGCCTTCAGGATTTATTTAACTCTCCCTGTAACCAATGCCTCTGGAGAGCGCCCCTTTTCAAAACTTGGACTTGTCAAGAACAGACTGCACTCTACAATGAGACAAGAAAGACTCAGTCACTTAACATTGATGTCATTGGAAAGTGACATTGTTAGAGCCCTGGACTTCACCACTCTAATCAAAGACTTTGCCATGCGTAAACCCTGGAGGAAATCGTTTTAAGGGTAAGAACAGACTTTAATACCTGCGGTTGTTATTGATTGATTTGTGCAATATTGTTATGCTTTCACTACTTTTGAGTAGTGTTGTATGAGTTTGTTTTTGGACATTGGACATTTTATTGTGGCCATTTAGACTGTATGACACTTGAACGTACTAGGCAAAGCAAAGGGCTTGCTTTCAGCTGTTTGTGTGTGTGTGTGTGTGTGTGTGTGTGTGTGTGTGTGTGTGTGTGTGTGTGTGTGTGTGTGAACTACTATGAGAGGAAGGAGAAGTGGAATTAGTAGAGGGAAAAGTCAGCTGCTTCTCTCTCTCATACCAGCAGTTGGCAATGTGTTAACATGTGTATCAGATATTGTGATATGAGACTAGATATATTGCCTTAGATTTTATAATGCTGCATTACAGTAAAGTGACGTAATCTTCTGAATTTACCAGACTGTTCTATTATTTGCCTTTACGCACTTAGACATTATATCCATCATCAAAAATCTCATAAAATAAAACTGCACTCTGAAGTGATTGTTGATTGGGGGGGGGGGGGGGGCGTGGAAAACTCATAGCCCCGGGGCCCATGTTACTTTAATCTGGCCTTGTATACACCACAACATAAATGTCTGGGCAGAATTGAATGGCACTAGACATGCTATTAACTATTAACTGAGAAGGGAGGGACTCATATTGTACCTTCATTCCAAATAACATAGCTCCTAATGGATCATTCACTAAAACTATGACCAAATTAGAAACATTAGCAATTGAACTGAGAGAAAATTCTGGTCATGGCATGTGGGACATGGATTGGTTTGAAAATGTGTTTGGAAAATGAGGAGCAATGTTCACTAAAATGGGAATGATTTTATTAGTAATACTAATTGCATTGAGCATTGTATGATGTTGTATTGTGCATTTAGTGTTGAAAGCCATTGGACAATACACCCAACGGCCCAACAGAGATTACATTACATTACAGTCATTTAGCTGACACTTTTATCCAAAGCGACTTACAATAAGTGTATTTAACGTAGGAAACCAGGAGAACTACTAGTCATCAGAGGTCACAAGTGCATATTCTCTCTAAACAAGCATCTAAGAGCAATACCAGTGCTAAAGTAAAAGCGCAAGAAAGAGGTTTTTTTTTAATGAGTGAATACAATAAGTGGTAAGAGCAAGTAACAGGGTAATAGTTTCTTTAAGAGGTGACTTTCCAACCTGCGCTGAAAGATGGGCAGCGGCTCCGCTGTCCTGACATCAGTGGGGAGTTCATTCCACCACTGTGGGGCCAGGACAGAAAAGAGTCGTGACCGGGTCAATCGACAGCAGCAGAGCAAAGTGGTCGGGCGGGGGTGTAGGGCTTGACCATGGCCTGGAGATAGGAAGGAGCTGTTCCTTTCACTGCCCTTTAGGCTAGCACCAGAGTCTTAAACTGAATGCAAGCAGCTACTGGGAGCCAGTGTAGCGACATGAGAAGGGGAGTTGTGTGGGAGAACTTAGGGTGGTTGAACACCAGACGAGCTGCAGCTTTGTGAACAAGCTCCAGAGGTCTGATGGCCAACGCCGGGGTGCCAGCAAGGAGAGAGTTGCCGTAGTCCAGCCGGGAGATGTCCAGAGCCTGGATGAGCACCTGTGCTGTCTTGTCGGTGAGGAATGGGCGAATCCTCCTGATGTTATAGAGGAGAAATCTGCAGGTGCAAGCAACCGATGCAACGTTTGCAGCAAACAACAGTTGCTCATCCAGGATAACACCCAGATTCCTCGCAGTCTGAGTTGGTGTCACCATGGTGTCGTCAATGGTGACGGCCAGGTCTCGGTGTGGGCAACATTTCCCCGGGAGGAACATCAGCTCTTTCTTGTCCAGATTGAGCTTCAGGTGGTGTGTTGCCATCCACTCCGAGATGCCAGTCAAGCACGCAGCAATGCGTGTCTCTACTTGTGTGTCAGAGGGAGGGAAGGACAAGACCAGCTGGGTGTCATTGGCATAACAATGGTAAGAGAAGTCATGCGAGTGAATAACAGAACCCAGAGATGTCATGTACAGGGAGAACAGGAGAGGACCCAGAACCGAACCTTGTGGAACATCTGTAGTCAGTCTGCGAGGCTCTGACACAGATCCCCTCTATGTCACCTGGTAGGAGCAACCCGTCAGGTAGGATGCAAACATTGAGAGTGCAGAGCCTGTGACACCCAGCCCCTCAAGGGTAGAGAGAAGGATCTGGTGGTTCACTATGTCGAACATAGCTGGCAGGTCCAGGAGTATCAGGACAGAGGAAAGAGAGTTTGCTTTCGCAGAGTGCAGTGATTTTGTCACTGCAAGGAGGGCCGTCTCTGTCAAGTGACCCACCTTGAACCCAGACTGGTTGGAGTCCAGGAGGTTGTTCTGAGGAGGTACAAAGAAAGTTGGTGAAAGACAGCACGTCCGAGAGTTTTGTATAGAAAGGGTAGAAGGGAAACCGGTCTGTAGTTTTTGACGTCAGCGGGGTTAAGTGATGGTTTCTTAAGAAGGGGGGTGACTCTAGTAGTCTTGAAGGCAGATGGAAAGCATCCTGCCTGGAGGGAAGTGTTGATGATATGGGTTAGAAAGGGAAGGAGTTCAGGTGCTGTAGACTGAAGAAGAGGGGAGGGGATCGGGTCAAGGGAGCATGTGGTGGGGTGACTGGATGTGATGAGGTTGAGGACTTCGTCGGGGGAGAGGGGAGTGAGGTGGCATAGGGTGGGACGTGGAGAGGTGAGGGAGGGTGCAGAGGGTGGGCTAGTGCAACAAGCGCTAACCGGGTGGTGAGAAAAGGAGGGTCTGATGTCGTTTACCTTCTTGTCAAAGAAGTTAACAAATTCATCAAGGAGAAGGGAGGGAGGTGGGGGTTGAAGAAGTATGTAGAAGGTTTCAAAGAGTTTCTTAGGATTAGAGGCAGAGGATTGGATTTTAGAGTGATAGAAGGCAGCTTTAGCAGCAGAAAGGGAGGAAGAGAACGTGGAAAAAAGAGATTGGAAGTTGAGAAGGTCCTCTGGGTGTTTGCCTTTTCTCCATTTTCACTCTGCCACTCTTAGGCTCCGTCTGTCAGTACGTACATAAGGGGCAGGTGGAGTTGGGCGTGCAGACCTGTAGTTGAGGGGACAGAGATTGTCCAGAGAAGAGGAGAGGGTAGAGAGAAGAAGATCGGTAGCAGTGTCAGGGGGTAGGAGAGAGAAAGATTCAGGTGTAGGTAAGATAGAGGTCACAGAGGAAGAAAGATCAGTTGCAGCAAGAGAGCGGAGGTGTTTATGGGTGGAAACCATGTGGGTACGGGGAGGGGCTGAGGGGGGAGAAGAGAAGGAGAGCGAGTAGGACATGAAATAGTGGTCAGAGAGCTGGAGGGGAGTAACGGAGAGATTGAAAATAGGACAGTGTCTAGTAAAGATAAGGTCCAGCTGGTTGCCGGCCTTGTGGGTAGGAGGAGAGGGTGAGAGGTGATGGTCAAAGGAGGAGAGGAAAGAGAGAAGAGGATCTAAATTGTCAGTGTGGATGCTGAAGCCACCGAGAAGGATAAGTGCAGCTATAGAAGATGAGGATTCCATATCACTCTACTTCGCATGTGCTTGTTAACCTCTCCAGAGTGATGAATCTCTACATCATGTAAAATGCCTGAGCTGAATTCTGATTAATTTTGCTGATTATCTACTACTACTATCCATTTCCATTTCTTCCTGTCCTCTGCATTAATTTTGCTGATTATACATTTTACATTTGCCTGCTGTCAAGAGCGAATGTATACTTCCAAGTTGTTTGATACATATTAATTTTGATTAACATAATCAAGAGGCTGTGATGGCCTGGCGGCCTGTCAAGTCTAGTCAAGTTAATTTTATTTGTATAGCTCAATATCACAAATTACAAATTTGCCTCAGTGGGCTTTACAGCAACACAACATTGGTTTGCACAAAAATACAATAATTAAGTACATACATACATCTTTCCAGGGTGTCTCCCTGCCTGCCGTCCAATGACCGCTGGGATAGGCTCCAGCATCCCTGCAACCCTGAGAGCAGGATAAGCAGTTTGGATAATGGATGGATGGATGGATAATAAAGAGGAGGGAATGTGAGTGTGAAATGTATCTTTCTACTCTTGTAAGATACAAGAAAATTGAAGCGATACCTTGTAGTTAAAATGCAAAGACATTTCATGACCAAATTCACTTTCTAGAACCAGATGCTCTGCATAGATTGTGCAACCAGATGTAGACTAACTGTGTCTGTTACACTGTTCCCTTTTTGTCTGCTAAAACCGCATAAATACTGTGTGACACCTTAGATTGGGGCTCTCTTCCTCTTAAAGGTTGTAGAGTCCATATGCATATGCTACCAATAAAATCCTGTTGAAGAAATAACAGTTGTTGTAGAACTGGGTTCTTTATCTCACTGAAGGTTGATCAGAAAATTGATCTAACAAAAACAAATGCAGGGTCTCTGCATCAGCCATAGATGGAGAAGACTGAATTTTAGCTATGTTATGTAAGTGAAAAAGGCAGTCTTGGTGATTTCTTTAATGTGCCAATCAAAGGAAAGGCTGGGATCAAATGTAACACCAAGATTTTTGGCTGCCACTATTTGTGAAATCAGAGTTGTCGATTGTTATTGTTAGTTGATCAAATTGGTGTCTGTGTCTAGCAGGGCCAAAGACAGCATCGCAGTTTTATCTGCATTTAAAAGCAGGAAATTTAGTGACATCAAAATTTTTACAGCAGCCAAGTAGGCCTCTAAATTAGTCATTTGAGTATGATCATCATCAACATAGCAATGGAAATTTATTCATTGACTGTGTATAATTTGGCCAAGAGGTGAAATAAAGAGAAAAATAGAGGGCCAAGAACCAAGCCCTGAGGTATGCCATATTTAACGTCAGAGAATTTTGATGTATTATAGCAGACAAAATGTGTTCTTCCAGATAAGTAGGACTTAAGCCAAGAGAGCAAACCAAAATTACAATTTATTCTGTCTAATAGTATACAGTGATCAATGTGTCAAAGGCTGCACTGAGGTCCAGTAGTAGAAGCACAAAAGTGGAATTAGAGACCATAGCTAGTAGAACTTCTACCACTGCACCATAGAGAACATCCTGACCATCTGCATCTCAGTGTGGTACAGCAACTGCACCTCAGTAGACCAGAAAGCTCTGCAGCGGATCGTCAAGGCGGCCCAGCATATCACCGGTACCCAGCTCCCAGCCATAAAAGACATTTATCACAAACGCTGCCTTCGAAGGGGTCTGAGCATCAGCAGAGATCCCACCCACCCCAACCATGGACTGTTCTCCCCCCTGCGCTCTGGGAGGCGCTACAGGAGCCTCAGAGCCCGCACTACCAGGCTCAAAAACATCTTCTTTCCACAAGCTGTTGCCCACCTGAACCTGGCTACCCACTGAATGTCTGTAGATATTTTTAAATAGTTTGTACTCCAGCTCTCTTTTAACTTATTTTAGCTTTTGGTCTTCATGTGTGCATATCTTATATTGTGTTTGCTGTGTTTGTCTGTCTGTCTTGCACTGTTTGGTGAAGCCACAGCCCTCATTTCATTTTTAACATGTGCCTGCACATTGTTTTTAATGACAATAAAATTGAATTGAATTGAATTGAATTGAATTGAATTGAATAGGTCGTTCACCACCCATGCCAGAGCAGTTTCAGTGGAGTAAAAGGCCCTGAAAGCCTATTGAAAAGGTTCAAATAGTTTTCTTCTATATGGGTCGAAAGTTGCTGATACACAATTCTCTACTACTTTGAAAAATAATGGAAGATTAGAGACTGGTTGATAGTTACAAAGAGACCTTGGATGGAGGTGTGTTTTTTTAAGTATTGGTTTAACCACAGCTGTCTTAAAACAGCTTTGTTTTTTTTTTTTGGGGGGGGTTACATGGTGATGCTGATCGCGTGATTTGGGTGCTGGGCTGCTCCACTGCTTGGCATCATGTGCACCATATTCTTCATAAATTTTTATAATTCCATTAAAATGCTGTTCTTCTCTTTCAATGTTGTAGTGGTCATCAGTGGTCATCAACAGAAAAAATGTCATCTATCAGTCATTGCAGATACAACATAATTTTATTCAAGACATTTACAATTAACTTCTGGATGTAGCTGTCCACAAATATTGTACAGTATTGTAGCCTAAGGAACAATCCTTATCTTATGTTGCCATCTATTGGTTACGATAACTGAGGTGACCAGAAAAAAAAACACACAAAAAAAATTGCAAAATGTAATATGACAATGTCAAGTTAGCTAGCTGACTTAAGTTAATTTACCCATTGAACGGGTCATTTTTTCTCCCCTTTCCTCCCCAATTGTATCTAGCCAATTACTCCACTCTTCCGAGCTGTCTCGGTCGCTCTGCCGAGCCGGTGAGGGCCGGTGAGGGCCGCAGACTACCACGTCTCCTCCGATACATGTGGAGTCGCCAATCGCTTCTTTTCACCTGACAGTGAGGAGTTTCGCCAGGAGGACGGAGCGCGTGGGAGGATCACGCTATACCCTCAGTTCCCCCCCCCCCCCCGAACAGGCGCCCCGACCGACCAGAGGAGGCCCTGGTGCAGTGACCAGGACACATGCCAACATCCGCTTTCCCACCTACAAACACGGCCAATTGTGTCTGTACGGACGCCCGACCAAGCCGGAGGATTCGGTCCAGTGATCCCCGTGTTGGTTGGCAACGGAATAGGCTCGGTGCATTAATGTCACGCTGCGGAATTTCCGGGTGTGTCTGTTTGCCTAAGAACTTCCGGTGCAACCGGATGCTTACGTCCTACTGAATCACTAGTTAGCTGCTAACTTATCCGTCCGAAATCTTAATTTCATTCGAAAAATCCATGAATCAAACACGACAGCAAGGGGCGTTCAAGTATCAACGCCGTGAATCAGGCTCCACTGAGCACTGCTGTGTGCCATAGTGTGCGAATTTGGCGCGCTATAATTCTCTTTAAATTACCATTCATTCCCTAGTAACTGCGAGGAAAGAGCTAAGTGGCTAGCGACAATTTGGAGGGATGCATTTACCGTCACCAAGAGTACAAAAGTGTGTAGTCGCCATTTTGAACCAGGTGATTTCGCTGTGCTAGCTACAGGTGTGTTATAGTCCACGGGCCAGACCATTTTTTGGTGCATCTCAAGGTGACAAAACTTAATTGTGATTTTTGAAAAGATATATGTCTGTAGATGATATTTTGGTATGATAGCCCTTCCTAAGTGGTAGCTTAGTCACAGTTATCAGCTCATGAAGTGAATAACCGCTAATCATAAATTCAGTTTTTTGACACTAGTGTATATACGGTTAAAGCTCATGTAAGGACATCTGCCAATGTTTAATAATACAGTGTTTGGTATAATTTTAAAGGGGACCTTTTAGGCTTTCATTTACGCCCAATGCTGTATTTGTCTGACAAACACAGAGGTCACGTGACATCTTTAAACCATAAATGACACACATTTTCCAACAATCATCGCCTAAACTATATACTTTCTTTTAGCCCTGTGGCATCAAGGGACCTCAGGGGCACAAAACTCAACAACTGCAATACTCAAGGGACTTTAAAGATTCAGGAAATGTATAATATACCCATACTATTTCTTTGTGAATCAGTTCATCAGCTCATGAAGTTAATAACCCCTAATCATAAATTCCGTTTTTTAACACTGGTGTATATCTGGTTAAAGCTCATGTAAGGACATTTGCATGTTTAATAATACATTGTTTGGTATAATTTTAAAGAGGACCTTTTAGGCTTTCATTTTTAAGACCAATGCTGTATTTGTCTGACAAACACAGAGGTCACGTGACCTCTTTAAACCATAAATGACACACATTTTCCCACAATTTTCGCCTAAACGATATACTTTCTTTTAACCCTGTGACATCAAGGGACATCAGCGGCACAAAACTCAACAAGTGGAATACTCAAGGGGCTCTAAGGATTCAGGAAATGTATAATATACCCATACTTTTATTTGTGAGAGGTGATTTGCATGATGACAAAGACATCGTATCTGATGCAGCATTGAAGATCAGGCATGATATTCGTAACCAAAACATCACTCAAACATGGCCACCACACGTGTCAGATCTGGAGAAGATGAACAGTGCTCCAACATCTCTTGTAATGTTTCTCCAGACACTCCTAACAGGTACATATATTGTAGGAAACAACCCATCTAAGAGGGTGCAAAGGCTCACGGCTTCATTCAGCCAAGACCTGGTTTATGCAGTCACCTGTGACAAAGTCAAGCCTACTAAACACATTGTGTTGCCCTTTGCTGTCAAGTCACTCACTGGAAATGTGGAACTAATACATATACTGAACAGACTTGGCCATGATGTTTCATATTCCCAGGTAGAGGAAATTGACACAGCTCTTTGTCTTCAGAAGCAAGCAGCAAGTGGAGGTACTGTTCCACTACCACAAAACATCAAGCCTGGTCTGTTCACAACATTGGCGTGGGACAATATTGACAGACTGGAGGAAACTCAGCGGTGAAGGGACATCACACCGAGTGAATGGAATTGCTGTGCAAGCAAAGTCTATTGCTGATCATCCTGCTGAAGCCAGACCTTTGCCTTGCATCCCAAAAACCAAGAAGAGAAGCATTGGAGCAGTAGAGATGCGGCTTCCCATTTACAATGCAGGAAAGTGTGCCAATCCTCCAGCTGTACATACAGTTGATGCTGATCATGCCGCTATCCTACAGGTTGCAGCGGACAGAAATCACATGTGGCTGATGGCTCGTCAAGCCAACAAAGATGTTTGTAGCTGGACTGGGTTCAACATCTTCACCCACAGCAATACAAGTGTACAAGAAGATAGCATCAGCTATTTGCCCACAATCAACGTTCCTGCCACACAGCTATCAACAGTTAATGAGGTTCTTCACCAGTCGATAAGCATCATGAAGTCTCTGCAGCTCAACAACATTGTTGTTGTTTTTGACCAGGCATTGTATGCCAAAGCTGCTGAAATCACCTGGAAACACCCGGAACAGTTCAAGAACATCATCCTTAGAATGGGGGTCTTTCATACCACCTGCATTTTCATGGCAACGATTGGAAAACGTTTTGCAGATGCTGGTCTAAGAGACCTTTGCATAGAGGCAGGAGTGATAGCTGATGGTTCAATCACAGGGGTTATTGATGGTCACAGGTAAAACCGAGCTGTACAGCTCCACAAACTGCTCTATGAGGCTCTGTTGAGACTAGCATGGAAAGATTTTCATCCCTGGTTAGAAAAGAATCATCCTGAAGATCTCATTCACTTGGCAGAAACTCTGCAAGCAATCGAGAACATGTGTGATGAAGTATCACAGCCCAGATTTGAGAACACCCTTGAGCAAGATTCATGTCAGCTTATTCTGACACGTTTCAATGAGTTCTTCAACTACCTTCGAGAAGACAATGGCCCCCTCTCAGCCTTCTGGATATCTTATGTGGACATGGTTGAGATTATGCTGAGTCTTATTCGAGCATCAAGAGAGGGAAAGTGGATGATGCATCTTGCAGCAATCAGGGCCATCATTCCATGGTGCTTTGCCTATGATAAACTGAACTATGCCAGATATCTACCATTCTACTATGCTCAAATGTCTTGCCTGGAGGTTGATTATCCTGGTGTTCATGCGCACTTTGTAGAGGGTGGTTTTTCTGTCCAGCTGGGAAGGAACAATCCCTTTGGAAAAATTCCAGTAGACCAGACAATTGAAGAGACTGTAAACAAGGATACTCAGACTGCAGGAGGGACCAAAGGTTTCAGCTTAAAAGCTGGAGCAGTCACCAGATACTATCTCACTTGAGAAAATATAAGTCAGTATCTAAGGCAACTCAGGAACATGACAGGCAATGTTCCTACAGAAAGTGTAAATCATCACGATCTACAGAAGACAAGGATAGAGAAGGACCGGGCAGATGTTAATGCCTTTGTAGAACTTATGGAGAAAAGCTGGGTAAACCCTCTAGGTGCAAATCAATCTGATATAATCAGTCTTTCCACAGGAATCCCAGTGTCATCCGACATAACCCGTGATCTGCTGCAAGCTCACCAGACTGGAGAGGAAGCATATCAAAAGTTCAGAAGTGAGTGTTTGGAAAAAGGTTCACCAACAGCCAAGTTCCATGACACAATGAAAAAACAGAACCTGAAGACATTTGCAAGCATCACTAAAAGTAGAGGAAAGCTGGCAAAAAACAAGGAGGTGGTCTTGAAAGCAGATAGAAATCTCTTTGGACATATGATCATTGTTTCACAAAGTAGAGATCTTCACATTAAAGATGTCCAGGCTCATCCTCTTGGTCCACTACCTTGGGCACTTTCAAATCCAGATGGCCCACTGAGGAAAACTAACAAGGCTGCTCTTGCAAGAGAGTTGGAGAAATCAGGATCAGCAGTAGAAGAAATTGGAGAACATTCTGCATGCATCACTGATGGAATGAGCCTTGTTCAGAAAATGAAAGGTAATGGCAAAACCTTTGGAGAGATTGCTGGATCTGTGCTGAACCTAGTGCTGCATGAAGGAGGACACAGTAAGCGGATAAATGTGGTGTTTGATGTATACAAGAAAACATCGATCAAGAATGCTGAGAGATGCAATCGTGGTTCAGCAAGTAGCACTCAATGGAAAAACACTGCCCCAGGACACAAGGTTGTGCAGTGGGGAAAACTCTTAAGTAATCCAGACAGCAAAACAACATTGATAACATTCATCATGGACCAGTGGAAGCAACCAGAGAACCGTCAAAGGCTTAAGGAGGACAAGCAGCTATTTGCAACCTATGGAGAGACATGCTATTGTCTCGGCAAAACAGACTGGAATGTTGTTGAAGACTTGAAATCTTCCCATGAGGAGGCGGATACCCACATGCTCTTACATGCAAATCCTGCCATAAGAATGGCTATCAAACCACGGTTATTGTGAGCGAGGATACAGATGTCATGATCCTTTGTCTTGGATACTGTAAGAAGATAAACTGCCCCCTGTATGTGAAGTGTGGCACTCAGAATCGGACAAGGTATATCAACATCAGCAACCTTGATCAGTTCCTTGGGCATGACCTATCTGATGCTGTTGTAGGTGTACATGCCTTCACAGGTTGTGATAGTGTAAGTGCATTTGCAGGACGTGGTAAACTTTGTGCTTTCAAACTGATCAAAGGAAATAGGACATTGCAAGAGTCCTTCAAAAACCTGGGAACATCCTGGTATGTATCAGACGAATTGTACAGCAATATGGAATCATTTGTCTGCAGGTTGTATGCACCATCATCTAGCATATGTGCTGTCAATGATCTGCGTTACTTGCTGTTCTGCAGCAAAAGGGGTGAAGTGGAGTCCAGTGTACTTCCTCCTTGCAAGGACTGTTTACAGATGCATATCCAGCATGCCAATTACCAGGCAGCAGTGTGGCGGCGCTGGCTGGAAGGACAACCAGACATACCAGAGCCAAAAGGACATGGGTGGACAACTGATGACCAAGGTATACTTATAATAATTCACTACATACATGTTCATCATGCTATAATGCTAAAATAATATGTATAGGTAATTTCTCAACATTCAACTTCCTCGCTGAAATGGATTAGAAATATGTTCCACTTATTCTTACAGCTATGCTGATGTTAGAATGGATGCGAGGACCCCAAGCACCACTGGCTGTCCTGGAACTTATGGCCTGCAAGTGTGTAAGGACCTGCAAGCTTCCTGACTGCTCCTGCCTTGCCCACAGACTGAAGTGCACAGAAATGTGCAAGCTACAAACCTGCACCAATCAAAGAGAGGAGGAGGAGGACGTAGAGGTTGATGTGAAACTGGTCGACTATGATGAAGATGATGATGATGACGAAGATGAGGTGTATTAAATGTATAGTTCTTTTTTTTCTTATTTCCTTCTTTGAATCACGAATGGTGTCATTGAAAGGTGATAGCTATGGCTAAGTTACTCCTTGGGAAGAATTATCCTATTGAAATGTGTTGGTCCAAATAATGGAGGTGAATGGGCCTGAGCTGGTGACTTCTAATTTAAGCCTCAAAATCACCTCTCACAAAGAAAAAGTATGGGTACATTATACATTTTCTGAATCCTTGGAATCTCTTCTGTATTGCAGTTGTTGAGTTTTGTGCCCCTGATGTCTCTTGATGCCACAGGGCTAAAAGAAAAATATAGTTTAGGCGATGATTGTTGGAAAATGTGTGTCATTTATGGTTTAAAGAGGTCACGTGACCTCTGTGTTTGTCATACAAATACAACATTGGGCTTAAATGAAAGCCTAAAAGGTCCCCTTTAAAATTATACCACACACTATATTATTAAACATTGGCAAATGTCCTTACATGAGCTTTAACCAGATATACACTTGTGTCGAAAAACTGAATTTATGATTAGGGGTTATTAACTTCATGAGCTGATAACTGTGACTCAGCTACCACTTAGGAAGGGCTATCATACCAAAATATCATCTACAGACATGTATATTTTCAAAAATCACAATAAAGTTTTGCCACCCTGAGATGGACGAAATCGTGAAATTTTGGCCTCTGGCCCATGGACTATTAAGGAGGCTCAAGAAAGGAGCTGTCCCCACACTCTGCATGGAATGAGTACTCCAAACCCGCACCCAGGCTAGGTGTGTGGGATCGCCGGGAGCGTCCTGCTGTAGCCCTTCTGCCAGCTTTGGACTCCTCTGATAATGAGATGGATGTCAGCAGCTGCCTGCAAGAGCATGACTATTGCGTGGCTCCCATTCCTGCCGCTTTGGATGATGCCCTGGCCCAAAACCAGTCAATGAGGAAACAAATAGAAGTGCTCCAGAAACAACTAGAGACCGTCCAGCTACAGTCCAAATTCAGCCTGAGGTGTTTTGCAGGTTCCGATGAGGACATTCGATTTTACACCAGGTAAGTCTGATTTGTATCATTTCATTTAATCGCCCCTGCCAAATCAACTCACCTGTTCAGTCTCTCCATGGGAGTTAGCAACATTAGCTGACTAATAAAAACAAAATAGCAAGGTAACGTTAGCTGCAAGACAGCCAGCTAACGATAGATAGTTAGCTAGCTAACTAGCACTAGCATAGTTCTAATGATGCCGTTACTCACCCTCGTAGTTGTCGATGTAGCTCGAAGTATACATCTTAATCCCCTTTTTGTTTTTGCTCGTCTGAGCTACCAAGGAAGCACTCATGATGCAATGTACATCGTTGACCGTGATTTTAGGGAGGTCCTGCAAACAGCGAGTGTAAAACAAAGCCATCTCTCCTCTCAACAAACTAGACCGTAAGTTCGTGTGCAAGTACTTGTATTGTATTTAGACATCACGTCAGGACACAGCGCTGTCGCTCGACACAACCGCTACGTTGCATTCTTTATTTAGACTGACACGGCATCACAGGCAGACCAGATCAAACAACCCAGAGCCCGCAGGCATCACCAATCGATCCCAGCACAATAGAACAGCACCAAATCAAATGCAGCACTGTCGATGTGTGCAGACATAACATCCCCCCCCCCCCCCCGGCAGGATTTCAAACATGAAAGGTTGACACAAAGTCCTCTAGGTGGCCAGGGTGTAAACGTGTGCGAACAGGTCGCGGGGTGGCCTGAGGCTGGGCAGGCCGAGGTGGGGAGGGAGAAGGCAGGGGAAGCTGAGGCCCAGGAATGTCCGGGGCCCGTGTAGGAGCTGCATGAAGCCCCAGGGCGTCTCGCCATGCTGAGGGAATGGCTAAGGTTGTGTCACCAGCTGTGTGTGGCGGAGCTGACACCTTCTGTAGACGACTGGAGTGCCACCGAGTGCCATCGCTGAGGAGGTAAGTGGCTGGGCCCAGCTGACGGGTGACTTGGAGAGGAGAGGACCAGTATGAAGCCATTTTATTGTCCCTGTGGGGCCTGCGGACCCTGACCCTGTCTGACACATTGATGTCTGGCACCCTGGTTCGTTTTGACTGGTCAAACTGTTGCTTCATCCGCATCTGCTGACGAGTGACTGAGGCTCTGACCCCAGAGGGAGGTGCCTGGGGTGTGGAGGGGCGGAGCCTGTCAAGGGGCATGCACAGTTCCCGGCCTAGCATGAGAGAGGCTGGGGAGACGCCTGTGGTCGAGTGCTGTGTGGCCCGATAGTGCAGCAGAGTGTGACGGATGGCATGCGTGAAAGAGCACCCTTGGGCCATGTGTGCTCTGAGGCCATTCTTCAGTGGCTGGAGAAAACGTTCAACGCCGCCATTGGCCTGGGGGTGGTAGTACGCAGTGCGTATATGACGGATGCCCTTACTTTCGAGATAAGCAGTGAACTCAGCAGAGACCAGCTGAGGGCCGTTGTCAGTGGTGATGGTCTTTGGGAGGCCCCAGCGAGAGAAAAGAGAGTCCAGGAAGTCGATGATGATCTGTGAGGTCACAGTGCCGGAAGTGGTGAGTTCAGGCCATTTTGAGTGTAGATCGTAGGCGACCACCATGAAGCGTTGGTGGTGGGGAACTCCATGGATCTCACCACAAATGTCCAACTGCAGGTGTTCCCAGGGCTGAGAGGGCCAGGCGAGAGGTTGCAGGGGTGGGGGAGCCTGGTGGCCAGTCTTGCCACTCACAAGGCAGGCAGAACAGTCCTTCACCAGAGCCTCAATATCTCTGTCTATCCCCGGCCACCACACCAGGTCTCGGCAGCGCTGTTTCAGTTTCACAATGCCCAGGTGGCCTTCATGCACCACATTCAAAACACGTGCACGGAGAGCAGCTGGGACCACTGTGCAAAACCCACGTGCCACGCAGGTGTCGTTCCAGCAGGAGAGCTCCTGTCTGACTCGGGCGAACGCAGCCAGCTCCTCTGGGACCTTGTGAGGCCAGCCGTTCTGGATGTAGGTGCGGAGCTGGGAGAGGACAGGGTCCTGTTCGGAGGCTGCCCTCAGCTCCTGCAGAGAGACAGTGGCCTGAAGGGGTGTGTGTAGCATTTGGACGATGTCCTTTTCCACACAGTCAGTGTCCATCTGTGGAGCTGGGGTGGAGACAGAGCGAGAGAGCAGGTCGGCGACAACATTGTCTCTGCCTGGGGTGAACTGCAGGCTGAAGTTGTACTGGTGGAGGCGGTCAGACCAGCGGTGCAACCTCAGGGGTTTGTGGCCTGTCCCAGATGTGGACAGCAGCGCTGTCAGGGCCTGGTGATCTGTCCTGAGGGTGAAGGAGCGGCCATAGAGGTAGAGGTGCCACCTTTCACAAGCCCAGATACAGGCTAATGCCTCACGCTCACCCACGGAGTACCGCTGCTCGGTCAGGTTGAGGGCACGGGAGGCGAAGGCGATGGGCTTCTCCACACCATTCTGGGTTTGAGACAGCACAGCCCCTATCGCTGTGGCTGATGCGTCACAGGTCACAAAGGTGGAGCTGGAGATGTCGAAGTGAGCCAACACTGGTGGTGAAGTCAGGGGAGTCTTGAGATCACGCACAGCGTCAACTGCATGCCTTTGACCACACCCATGGCTCGTCCTTACGCAGCAGCTGGCGCAGGGGGGCTGTGGTCGCAGAGTTCTGGGGAAGAAACCTCAGGTAGTAACTTGTCATACCCAGGAAGAGGCGACCTGGGCGGCCGAGCTGGGCTCAGGGATGGCCTTAATGGCGTCCACGTTGGATTGTAGTGGAGTTACACCGCTCGCTGACAGCCGGAACCCCACGAACTCGATGGCTGGCACAGAGAGGACACATTTCTCAGCATTGAGAGTTAGCTTGTGCTTGGACAGGGCTGCGAAGACCATGTTGAGGCGCTTGTCCTGGATTTCACTGGTGGGCCTGTGTACCACTATATCGTCCAGATAAATGGCCACGCCCAGTATGCCAGCCAGCACAGAGACCATGATTTTCTGGAAGCAGCTAGGGGCGGAGCTGAGACCGAAAGGCATCTTGGTGTAGCGAAACACTCCTGCATGTGTCACAAAGGCTGTGAGGTTTCGGCTGCTGGGGTGGAGGGGCACCTGTAAGTACCCCTGTCTGAGGTCGAGCTTGGAGAACACCTCAGAGCCATAGAACTGAGCAGTGAGTTCTTATGAGGTGGGCAGTGGATACTTATCAGGGACCACTGCCTTATTTACTGCACGTAGATCGACGCAGACACGCAGGCCCCCGACTTCTTCTTAGCCACCACGAGGTTTGAGACCCAAGGTGACGCGTCCACCGGTTCAATTATGTCAGCTTCCAGCAGTTGTTGCAGCTCGGCGGAGACCCCATCACGGAGAGCCAATGGGATGCGGCGCAGTGGTTGGATGACAGATTTCACAGCAGGGTTGAGGAGAGGTTGATGGGCGAAGGCGGAGAGGCAGCCCAGCCCCATAAACAGCGATGGCCACTTCTGCTGCCAAGGTGTGGCAACAGTCAGGATTGCTGCCCCCCTTGTGTCTAAGAGGGAGAACCCCAGAGCGGAGAACAGGTCCAGGCCCATCAGGTTGGCCCCACGGCGTGCCACATGAAAAACTGCATTGGGCACCAGCTTGGTTCCATAGCGGACAGTCAGTTGGAGAGAGCCAACCAGATCGATTTTGGAGTCACCATACCCACAGAGGACAGCTGAGGGTGCGGACAGTGGCAGTGAACCGAAAAATTGACTGTAGGTATCAACATTCAGGTGTCCAACAGCAGGGGGATGCACACATCATTAACGTGACTGTGCATGATTTGAATGACACTGGCCCAGAGCTCACCTTGTGAATGACGGCGGTTGAAGACTGGGGGGTGTGGCCCTCTGACCCAGCCGGGGAAGATCGACAGACGTTGGCAAAGTGATTTTGCTTACCGCAGCTACGGCATGTCTGGCCACGGGCAGGGCAGTTCTGAGCCCTTGAAACATGAGACCGAGACCCACAGTTACCACAGGACTGTTGAGGGCGGGGCCGAGAACGCCGTCGTTGCAGTTGCAAGACGTCCCCAGTGGAGTCGGCGCCCGCCTCGCTCTGGCTGGGTTGCGTCCCGAGGGGCAGCCGTGAGTAGAGGGAGGAGGCGTTGGCAGCTTGACCGGAGGTGGCCACTTGCTGTGTATTTAGCACAGCAGCACACTCAGCTGCTCCCTCAACCTGTAGTGCGATGGTAATTGCTCTGGACAGCAGCAGATCGTCTTTTTCCAGCAGGAGAGTCTCACGCACCTTTGCGTTGTTGGTGTCTTCGATTAGCTGGTCGCGAACCATCTCGTCCCGAAGCGCGCCAAACTTGCATGAGCTAGCTAGCCCTCGCAAATTAGCTACATACTGCTGCACAGACTCACCAGGCAGTTGGTGTCGCTGACGGAATATACATCGCCGAAGGAGGGCACTCTGTGGAGCAGCGAAATGGGTGCTCATAAGTCCCACAGCTTCGTCAAAGTTTGTGACGTTCCCCAGAGTCCCGAGCACACGATGACCCTCTGCTCCCAAGCAGTGTAGCAACAGAGCCGTCTTCCTAGCCTGGCTCACGTCGTCGAGCCCTGAGGCGATGATGTAATTTTCAAAACTATGTAGCCAGCGAGTCCATGGTACCGGAGGCTCGCCAGGTAATGCCAGGAAGGGGGCAGGTGGTGGGAGAGAGATATCAGCCATCCTCGTCGCCAATATTGTATTTAGAAATCACGTCAGGACACAGCGCTGTCGCTCGACACAACCGCTACGTTGCATTCTTTATTTAGACTGACACAGCATCACAGGCAGACCCGATCAAACAACCCAGAGCCCGCAGGCATCACCAATCGATCCCAGCACAATAGAGCAGCACCAAATCAAATGCAGCACTGTCGATGTGTGCAGACATAACAACTTGTACATTGGAAGTTGAACAACGCCATCTTACGCACCCAGGCTATAGACCGCCATGCTACCCGGACGCCCCTCTTAGCCATCATTGCAATAATTGCCCCGCTTGAGAGATTTGTCAGGGGCTGCCACTGTCATGCTGCAGTCAACCACTACACACAAATGTTGCCAATTTACACATAAGCAGCAACCCACAAGTGACCCAACAAATGTGGAGTGCAGTTACCACAACACGAAGGTCACAAACCACAAGCTACTGCACACAACAATATTTATCACAGCTACACAAGACAGTGAACAAAGAGTAGAGTCATCTCGTCATCTCATAAAAAAAAGATCACAACCACGTTACTGTGCAAAAAACTAGGGAAACAAGCTGTAGAGAGGCACCCCAACCCCTACCTGCCTATCGAGATGGCTAACTAACTTAGCTAGTCTTCAGGACTTGCCGAACTCAAGGTGACTTTCAACGCTGAAGTCAGTGTATCACCGTAAACCAGAGATGTAGCCAACTGCAATACACTGAAGCATGGCCCCACTCAGGATTACAACCAAAAAATAAGAAAGATGAAACAGCAAAGTGGCAAGCTCTTCAAACCTTCCCGGTGGCTACCTAGTCAGGGTGCTCAAAACAAAGACTCCAAGCCACTGAAGCAGTTACCCAGCCAAAAGCACAACTAGTCAAGTCAAGTCAATTTTATTTGTATAGCCCAATATCACACACTACATATTTGCCTCAAGGGGCTTTGCAGCAACACAACATCCTGTCCTTAGACCCTCGCATCGGATAAGGAACAACTCCCTAAAATAGATAAATAATTAATAATAATTAAAAAAAAACTTTAACAGGGAGGACAAAATAGGAAGAACCCTCAGGGAGAGCAACAGAGGAGGGATCTCTCTCCCAAGCAGCAACAACCACAAAGACCTAATAAAAAGACAACCACTACACTCAAAACAAAGGCAGTAGATACATACAAAAACTTACACACTTTTCATCTCACCTCATGGACGGCCGATCCCGGACGAGCCCCCAATTGTTACGCCTCACCCTTAGGCGACCCTATGAGGCGAACAACACTCCACCCCTGACCCTAATCAACCATAGGAAAAACACATTTAAAATGCTGTCTCTCAGCTTGGGACTTTGTGTCTTGGTAGTGTCTTGGTTGTTAGTATGTCTTTATGAGATTTATTAACATAAAGACATACTAACAACCAAGACACAAAGTCCCAAGGTGAGAGCCAGCAAGACCAGCAGTCCCCATGCCAGAAGCCTCTCTTTTCTGATGCTTACACAAGGGCTCTTAAGCACTTCATTCCCAGGCCTGGTGCCCCTCACGGGGTAATCGGATGTAGCACACCTGGGCAGAGCTAGAGAGGACAGGAGTGGAAAAGGGACAAACAGCATAGGGAACAGGGTTATTATGGCTGGCAATTGTAATGTACACATTGACAACCTCTCAAATTCTCTTACAACCAACTTTTTAAATATTACTGACTCTTGGGCGTCTGGGTAGTGTAGCGGTCTATTCCACTGCCTACTAACACGGGGCTTGGCAGTTCAAATCCCTGTGTTACCTCCGGCTTGGTCAGGTTTCCCTACACTGAAAAAAGGGGTGAGGTGGGGTTGTACAATTTACAAAGTGCATTTTGTATGTATGACATGATTCATTTATGTTATTTCTCTGATAATATTTCAGTCATGTAGAATTCTTTTAATTTTGATCCAGGAAGACCACCCCACCCCCACTGCACATAAACGGTGAAGGTGTGGTAGGATGAGGAAAAACACAGGGGACCAAGGCGAGTTTGATGTTTATTCCTCAACTCCAAAAAACCAGCTGCAGCAGGAACAACCCTGCACCGGCGGACCCGGGAACGTAAACCACGCCCCCAGCTCACAGTCCTGCTGGGTGAGAGGCATAACCCCTAATGTCAGCCACACAGCCCCCCCCCCCCCCCGAACACCCAGAAGGGACTCCTGGAAAGAAAATTAGTGTCTCACTGGAGGCTTAAGCAGCCTGCCATAACGGCTGCGCCGTCCCTCAGCCGAAACAGTAGGTGAAACACAGTCCAAAGCCGGCTGAGAAGCAGAACGCTGAACCCGTGAAGACACTGCCGGGGTCCTGGAAGGAGGACGACCCCGACGGGGAACCTGGGCCGGAAACACAACTTCGCCTGCCACCCTGTGCGCCAGTTTAAGCCTATCAAGCGTGACACGCTCCCTACGCCCACCCATATCTCGCACAAAACCCTTAAGACCCGTCTCAAGAACCCGAAATGGGCCATCGTATGGGGGTTGGAGGGGCGAACGGTGAGCATCATGCCGTACAAAAACAAAACGAGCCGACATGAGCGCCGCAGGCACGAACGACCGCGGAAAACAGTGGTGAACGGGGCCTGGAACCCGAGTGCTGTCGGACAAAAAAGGATAAACGGCCGGACGGGGTCGAGGAGCGGAACTCCCAGGCAAAAATTCCCCAGGGACGCGGAGCGGCTGACCGAGCGCCAGCTCAGCGTCGAGGTCCTCCTTAGGAGCCGAACGCAACCCGAGCATAACCCAAGGTAAACGATCTTTGGGTTCGCGAAGCGAACCCTAGTTATATGAACAACGACAAAATGGCTGAGAGGGTTATTGCATTGTGACATCATCCACAATAGCTCGCTGGAAAAAAGAAAAACGATGGAGGTGCATTCCCCGTGCCAATCCCGGTCAATATGACCCCCTGTGGTCATATGTCCTCCCACCGACCCCGTATTGGCACGCCCACCGGAAGCGCTATTCCTCTTTGTAAGTCGAACCATCTCCAACTAAATGAGCACCACACCTGTGGCCCGGGTAGGAGGAGAACGGCTCTATTCTCAGCCATTTTGTCGTTGTTCATATAACTAGGGTTCGCGAAGCGAACCCAAAGTTACATTTCACGAACTCCAAAATGGCTGAGAGGGTTATTGCATTGAACAACGACAGGATTCGTGCGTCCGTTCCCTAGCCGTCCAATGAACCCTTCAAACCCCTGGTGGGAAGGGGTACGCGTTCTGATGAGAGCATCCTAAGAGGCCTGCTCCAGAACAGCGTCGGCAACCAACCGCACCTTAACGTGCCGGTAATAATGCCGTAAGAAAGTGGTCTCACCACTCCAAACCGCCGCCTGGCGGATGACCTCCCAGTCGATACCTGACAACACAGCTATCGACGTAGCAGTCCCTCGGGTAGAATGCGCCTTCGGCTTAGGAGCTGTTTTACCCGCTTTGGTATACGCCTCCGTAATACCATCCACCAGCCAGTGTGCTAGCCCCTGGGTGGAAAGGGCATAACCTGGTTTGCTCACTCTGTAGGTCAACAGCAGCCTGTCAGACCTACGAATATCTGCTGTGCGCCGCATGTAAATGCGTAAAGCCCGTACAGGACATGAGAGGTGCAAGCGTTTCTCATCCCTAGTCACCGGTGACGGATGAAACGCGTGTATCACCACCGGGGCCCTACGCGTCAGGACAGACACAGTTTTGGGCACGAAGCTGGGGTCTGTAAAGAGCGTGACCATCAGATAACCAGAAAACACCATCCCCTTGATGGTGAGTGCAGTGAGCTCACAGCCCCTCGCTGCGGTGGTAAGTGCCAAGAGCACAGCCAGCTTAGCCGAGACATAACGCATGTCTGCCGTAGACATGGGTTCAAAGGGATCTTTCTCTAGTGCGCGCAGAACAAGGGAAGCATCCCAAGTTTCAGCTCTCGTAAGCTCCTTAGCTGAGAGCTTCTTAGCACCCAACAGGTACTGCGTCATGAGCGGGTGCGTGAAAACCGTGCTACCCTCGATCTTCCCCCGGAAGAACGTGAGAGCCGATACACAGACTTTGACCGAGGAGAAAGACCATAATCTATCACTCCTACAGACCTCCACAAAAGTCAGTATAGGGCCAATCCCTACTGACAAAGGGTCCATGTCGCGTTCAGCGCAAAATTGGTCAAATCGATTCCAGTACCCCTGGTACCTGGAATACGTGGAGTCTTTACGCGCCGCTAAGATGACACAAATCACTTGCGCACTAAGTCCCATAGCTAAGAGCCTGGCTTTGTAAGCATCCACGCCGCTAATCGGGAGCCTCCTATCCAGGGGCCCTCCCGTAGCAGCCCTCCTGCTTGCGTGAGCGCGTCCGCCCACTCCGGGACGTCGAACCGCTCGCCTACTATACAGGGCACTATTCGCGGAAACCACGAGGTGCTCGGTTCGTACGGGGCCACGAGAACTAACCGACCCCCTGTGCGCTCGAACTTGACCACCAGGTTTAGGAGGCACCTGCGCGGGGGGAATGCGTAAAGCATCTCTTCGGGCCATGGATCTAGTCCAAGCGCATTGACCCCCAACGGCGCTAGGTCGGACGGGAGCATCGAGTACCAACGAGGGCACTTGTAATTGAGTTTCGATGCGAACAGATCCACTTGAGCTACCCCGAACCTCTCCCAGATCATAGCCACTATGGCTGGGTTGAGGCTCCAATTGTCCGCATGCGGGCCGCCTCTCGAGAGGATGTCCGCTGCTTCGTTGTCCTTCCCAGGAACATGAAGCGCCCTGATTGATAGGGCGTTGCTGTTGACCCAAATCCAAATTTGCATGGCCAACTCTCTGCAACGCTTGGACTTCATACTGCCTTGGCGGTTGATGTAGGCCTTGGCCGTCATGCTGTCTGTCATTATCAGTATGTGACGGCCTACGAGATGTAAACCACGCCCCCAGCTCACAGTCCTGCTGGGTGAGAGGCATAGCCGCTAGTGTCCGCCACAAAGGTGCATATTGGGGATAACATCAAATTCCTGGGAATCCACATAACCAAAGAACTCACATGGTCACCCAACACCTCCCACCTGGTGAAGAAACCACAACAGAGGCTTTTCTTCCTCAGGAAACGTAAACAAGCCGGTCTCCTTTCTCAGCTGCTGATCCTTTGTCAGTGTGTCACAGTGTGGTATGCCAGCTGCACAGCAGAGAACAGGAAGGACTTGGCCTGGGTGTCAAAGACAACACAGAGGATTGTGGGAGCTGTGCTCCCGAACCTGGATGGTGTGTATGCTGGCCGCCTACAGAGGAAAGCCAGCAACATCAGCAAAGATGCAATACACCCAGGTCGCAGTCTGTTTGTTCCCTTGCCATCAGGGAAGATACCGCACCATCAACACCCGGACTAACAGGCTGAGGAACAGCTTCTTCCCCAGAGCTGTAGCTTCCACCCCCCCCCCCCCCACACACGCACACATCTGCCTATAGCTGCTGAGGACTAACTGGTACTAAAGCCGCTGCAATATGGTCAACTATGGGCAATAACCCCATGCACTTTAAAAGCCGCTGCTATCTTTTATTGTCTTATCATCATTTTTACTACCTCACTTATTTATACTAAATGTTGTTTGTCCTTGTTTTTATCTTGTTTTGTTTTGTTTTTTTTATATCATTTACCTTGTCTAGTGTTTCTGGTCTGAGAGTCACCAAACAAAATTTCGTTGTGTGTACACAACGACAATAAAGTATCTTATCTTATCTTATCTTATCCTACCTTATGGATGTGTAAAATCTATAAGTTTCAGTCATGTTAAGGACGAATGAAGAAGTTATGTTATGTTTGGAAGCCCCGCCCCCTTCGAACGGCGAAAACGTTGCCGTGGAATTACCGTCCACCTTCTTTTCACTGTGTTCCAGTCGAGACAAGACGGATGCCCTACTGTATCTTTTTCCTCCGAGGTTGTTTCTCGGTCTAGCACTGGGTCAGTATACACGCCAGAATCGCTGTGTAATCCAACTCTGCGAACAGGTTATGGGCCCAGAGTTACCCAGCGATTTACTTTGAAAACATTTCATTGTTAACTTTATTGATGTTACCCATGTCTGTCTAAGAGTTCAGCCCATCCCCACCATACTTGATAAGGACGTGTTGAGACATGTTACATCCTTTTTCTGACCTGGACAGCTATCCAGACAGAGGTGTGTTGAAACAGTGACCACAGTAGCCACGTATTCACTGACCCCCCAAAAAAACCAGGGGTAGTTACAATCCTGCGACTATTTGGCGAAGGAAAAGTCTTGGACAGGTTGTTTTGCTGTTGTACAAGATCCATGGATTCTTTAGCCCGGCTCGCTTCTGTTGGAGAGAAGTGCAGTTGGTCCTGGAGTGGCGAACCAAGCCCATGAGCTGGATCGGAAGAAAGGGAGCGATGCTTGAAGACACATACAACATAAATGGAATTATTATTGAATGTATATGTTTATTTGATTTGAGTTGAGTTAAAAAAAAACAAAACGAGGGAAAGAGAACAGGAAGATTTTTTTTTTTTTTTACCTTTCAAACGTGACTGCTGGCTTTGTGTCTTGTTTCACCTTTGCTGCCAGTACCCATTTTCTCCGGAGCGACCTAGAATTCCTACGACTCTGGTCCACATTGAAATTCTTTATTCTTCTCTTATTTGTAATATAGGGATGATTGATAAGAACTGGTTGTTACCCATATATCTGTGCTCGGTGCCATAGCTAGGAGTGCTGGTTGTTACATATAATTGTTACATAAAAAAGGGGTGAGAGGTCAGGATTGAATGACCAAGCCATGACTCAAATCACTTGTGGAGCACTAGAGGACATGTTGGTTGTTTGGTTCATTATTGCATTATATCGCACCTTATTCTTATTTTTATTTCATCTTGTATATATATTTTATTATTCTTATTAACCTTAATCTTTACTATTTACTTTTAATGTTTCCCTCTTGCACCAACATAACAAGTAAAATTCCTTGTATGCTCTTGAACTACTTGGCAATAAATCTGATTCTGATTCGGGTTTCCAATGACACGTGTAATGAAATATTTCCTAAAAAAAAAAGCCCAGAGTTCACATTAATTTACATCTTGGTCTAATATTATACTACCTTTGGGTAAATATCTGATGTCTGAAAAATGTCTGAATCCACTGTATGCCATTTAGTATATAACATTTGACGGATGCATTTATCCAATACACCTTTCAATACCATAAGTACATACATTTTTAGCATGGATGGCTTCAACAGGAAACAAATTCTTTAACTCGGGAGTGTTAGTGTCTTGCTCAACAAACTAATTTTCAGACTGGGAACCCTGTAAAATTTAAATGTATGTGAACAACCTTGTGTTCCCCAATTTAGAGTTGATATCAATGTAGCCTATAGGGTTTATTTATGGATGTTAGCTGTTATGCCCCCATGTATGTCCTTTTTGTCTGTCTAGGTCATTACCATCTTCTGTCCCTGTTAGTGGACAAATATACCAAGCAGACTGGAACAATCAGACACATGTAAGCAGATGGTATTTGATATATCCTCTGACCTCTACATCCATATAGCAGAAGAGCAACAGTTACGAGCCATAACTGAGATCAACAGAGTGTTTGCTAACTCCCCCAAAGGAGCACAAATGCATCTTGGGAAGATCTGGGGTCAGCATGATTTTTTAAAATTGTATTACAGCTGCCCCTTTTTCTCATATTATGTCTGTGGGTCTGGGACACTGTGTGTCATTGTTGCTTCCTGGGGATTTGACCTGAAGCTAACAAAGTTTGTTAAAAACAAGTGTTATTTGCATGCATGCGTGTGTGTGTGTGTGTGTGTGTGTGTGTGTGTGTGTGTGTGTGTGTGTGTGTGTGTGTGTGTGTGTGTGTGTGTGTGTGTGTGTGTGTGTGTGTGTGTGTGTGTGTGTGTGTGTGTGCGTGCCCTTTTGTTATTTGTATGTATGTGGGCATGTTGACATAGATCTACTTTTTCACAATAACTGTTTGGAGTATGTGTTTGTGTTAGTAATGTGTCGAAGTGTGTTTATGTCACTTGCGAGCTACTGAGCCCGTGTAGTAATCATGTGCTTTTTGAATGTGAATCTGTGGCCTGGGGATGACACTCTAGCTTTCATGTGATCAGTGACAGTGAGCTGTCTGTGCACAAGGCTTGAGGGGGTAGGATGCCTGAGACTGTTGTAAATAAACTCTTTCCGGTCACAAGCGGTTTCAGCCATAGTATGACCACCATGAGACAGGAACTTCACCTTAAGTTGCTTTAGGAGATTACAAACCTGTCTTTGCACTAGACAAAGTTTCACTCCTGCAGAGTGACCTTGCACATCAGTCACCAAGGACATGCTGCAGTTTTAGTGCTTGTACTCCGACAGCATTCAGAATGGGGCAACTGCCCATAATCTCATAGCTCCTCTCTCTTCTCATCCACACAAGAGAAATGACGCAAGAAAACCCTTCACGCTGACCCATGTCCTCCTGTTCAATTCCCAGTCCAATTTTCTCAATGGAAAAAGGTAGAGCATGGTGCAAGAATTAATGCAGTTAGGGATTTGATCGCCACTGTAGCCTTTGAAGCTGCATAAACTTGTGGCATTGTAGATCCTTTAAACAAAGGCCTCAGTATGTGAACATAGAGTGAAGTCCTATTTTACCTAAGTTCAAAGCACATTTATGCCATATTCCTCTTTGTCACACACCTGTATACACCCTTCAGGCCATAGCTCTAGTGAGTTTGTGTTCCTAGTCAAACCTAAAAACCTTTACCTTCTTCCAGCAAACCCCTTACCAAGGTTTAATGTCTAAAATTTAACCTAGCACATACGTTTTCCTTATCAATTAACACAAAACTATTTTAGTGTTTTTAAAAAAATGAAATATTGTTACCTTAATTGAGCTTGTGCCACTCCATAAGGATTCAAGAACAGGTTCCTTGTAGCCTTATGGAGCTAAGTGTTTTTGATCAGTTTGCTTTGCTTGGGTCAGAGGTTATCAATGTGTTTGAA
Organism: Lampris incognitus; assembly: GCF_029633865.1. Lineage (NCBI taxonomy): Eukaryota > Metazoa > Chordata > Actinopteri > Lampriformes > Lampridae > Lampris > Lampris incognitus. The sequence continues at coordinate 80,450,661 of NC_079213.1, forward strand.
AAGTTTTGCCACCAATTTGGCCAAGGATTAGATATACAATTCTAAAAGAAATTCATGCTTGTTGTATACTGTTTAAAAAACAGATAAACCCCTTTCGTAATATTTCGGACATAATAGTCAACCAAAACAAAATTCATGGTTCAGCTTCAGTGGAAAATAAAAGTGAAAAGTCCACGAAATTGCTTGGGTGTGCTGACTGGCATCAGCAAGTATCACAGGTTAGTCACTCACAGATAAATGGAGCATGACTGTAAAATCACTGTAAATAAAATAATATGAAATAAAGAGTCACTTCCGTCACGTTGTTATTTGGTCGTGTGTGTGTGTGTGTGTGTGTGTGTGTGTGTGTGTGTGTGTGTGTGTGTGTGTAGTTTATCTTACATACTACTGGGCCTATCAGCCCAATATTATGTTTTGCACCGTTTTGACTGTATGATCAAGACCCTCTCGTGTTTGTGGTGATTCAAAACCTTTGAAAATGTTTTGTTCTCGTTACTGCCACTCCCTCTCTTCATTCACTCTCTAGCTCGCTCAACCAACGCTGTGCTCTGTTGCTGCCTTATCTGAGTCAACCACAGATATGAGTCGCGCATGCACACACATTCATATGGTTAGCTTAGATCGGGCAACGACAGTGTCAAAACAGTATATACTCAAGAATCAAGAACATTTATTTGTCATTTCATTCCATACACCTGCGCACATGAAATGAAACTAAATGTTCTTTCCCCCAGCCCACAGCAGTGCGACACAAAGACAAAAACACATCCAAACTATACAAGAACACATACATCCAAATTACAAAAAACTACAGAAACACCTGTCCAACATATAAAAAAAACAAAACAAAAAATCGCTGTCCAACAGAGCTAATATAAGGATGACTGTTTGAATTGCCGGTCTGCATGGGCTAGCAGTTAGCTTAGCATGCCCCGCTTCCGTATCCTGTCAGACTGCCCTCGGTGTTTCCTCCTAGGGCGTGGCTCCAGGCAGGGTCATGGTCCCTGGGCTCACCGGATGCAGCAGACCAGGCTCCCTCAGCCGAGCCAACGTCATCTCTCCCAGCCAGACACGTTCGACACACCTCCCCGCGCTTAACACGACAACACCAAAAACGCTAGGCGAGGCCGCCACCAGACCACCCTCAGTGTTATCGGAACTGCCAGTCTGCATGGGATAGCAGTTAGCATAGCCTGCCCCGCTTCCACGTCTTGTTAAACCGCTTTGGTGTGTTTCCTCTTTGTGCGCAGCTCCAGGCAGGGCCGTGGTCCCTGGGCCCACAGGACGGAGCTGACCAAGCTCTCCCAGCCAATCCAGCGCCAGCTCTCCCAGCCATCAAACAAAGACACAAACTTAGACGCAGACATGGACAAAGACACTGCATGGACGGTACTGAGTGAGGCTGCCGCAAACGTAAATTCACGCCGCCATCTTCCCAAACCGGTACTCGGTGAGGCCGCTGCAAACACGAACTTGCGCAGCCATCTTCCCACACACAGGTATGAGTATGAAAGTAATGAGGTATGAGCCAGGTATGAGTCTTGAAAGTAAACGAGAAGCTGATCGTATTTCCCAAGTCAGCAAATCATTCACTGCTGATTTCAGCACAGGAGAACTGGAGGAACACTGGATGAATCAAAAATAAAAACCTGTTTGGTCTTGTGTGTGTGTGTGTGTGTGTGTGCGCGCGCGCGTGTGTGTGCGCATGTGAGCGAGCACGTGTATCGTCCTTTTTTTTAAAACAATATGTTTACTGGCTTTTCTTCTTTAACAAACAAGTAAAAGCAGAAATATTATATGAAAAACAGATGCAACAAACAGCAACAGAGCAAACCAAACAAACAGCAGCAACCGCATCAAAAGTTCACAGCAACACAAAAAAATTATGAAACATCTAAGACAAAACCGAAGTGTACCAAAAGCATATAACAAACAACATTAAATTTTAGTGGTCTGATCTGATCCAGTGTGATAGAAGGCATGTGGGACACAATTAAAAAAAAAAAAACACAGTGCCCTAAGCCAATCAAATATCTCTCACCACCACCCCACGAGCTCCCAAAGCATAGTACACTACCTACAGTTCCCTTCATTAGCCAATATTTCACCCACATCACTCTTTAGTTTAAATACTTGGGGTCAACTGTCCAAAGTAACGGGGAGTGCAGAAGAGAGGTGAAGAAGAGAGTGCAGGCAGGGTGGAGTGGGTGGAGAAGAGTGTTCAGGAGTGATTTGTGACAGAAGGGTACCAGCAAGAGTTAAAGGGAAGGTTTACAAGATGGTAGTGAGACCAGCTATGTAATATGGTTTGGAGACAGTGGCACTGACGAAAAGTCAGGAGCAGTGACGGACTGGGACAAAAATTAGGCTCTGGCATTTGGTCCCGACCAGCCCATTTTCCAAGGGGCGGTGCGTATTTTTTAATGCGAATATCACGCACACATGATCGGCACCAGCTTTCTTAACTAAATAATACACACACTGAAGCAGACCATAAAACGTTCAAATGACCATCTTAGAATAAAATAGCATGGTAATAAAATGGCAATGAGTGGAATAAGCGTAAAGAATAGGAGGTTATGCTCGCATATTTTTGTTAATGCAAATAACGTTCAAATGCAGAATGCTCCGCAGTCGGCACCAACAGCACACTATACAGGCTTCCACAATAATGGCATATCCCATAAAGTTCATTTATATTAATAACATCGCAAGCAATCAAGCAAGACACGTCGGCACCCAGTGCAGGCGCTCTTACAGGCCTTTATAATAAATGCATCTCTCTCTCTCTCTCTCTCTCTCTCTCTCTCTCTCTCTCTCTCTCTCTCTCTCTCTCTCTCTCTCTCTCTCTCTCTCTCTCTCTCACACACACACACACATACGCTGGCACGGCGACTAACCCCAATAAGGGGATAGAACTGAAAAAGAATATGTCCTACCTTAAGTAGTCGGAAGTCGTCGCATCAGTGCACTTTTCTCTGCTTCCCTGTCGATGATGCAATCCATGTCCAATGACATCAGAACGTCCTTATCTGTAGCCATCAGCATTAAGGCTTCATGCTGATGGCTACAGGGCGGTCTGGCGGTCGCTGTTATCGGAATTGCCAGTCTGCATGGGCTAGCAGTTAGCTTAGCCTGCCCTGCTTTTGCGTCCCGTCAGATCGCCTTCGGTGCGTCCTTTTCGGGCGCAGCTCCAGACAAGGCCGTGGTCCTTGGGCCCACCCGACGCAGCAGACCAAGGTCTCCCAGCCGATCCAATGCTAAGTCTCCCAGCCATTTAAACGAAATATATATATATATATATATATATATATATATATATATATATATATATATATATATATATATATATATATATATATATATAAGATCAAAATAAAAACTTCTCAAACGACACAAACTTAGGCGTAGACATGGACAAAGACACTGCATAGTTGGTAGTGGGTGAAGCCGCTGCAAACGTGAGATTGCGCCGCCATCTTCCCACACGGGGGGGGGGGGGACTAAAAATTACAAAAAATGCGTTTCACTAAGGAATCCCCGTACCTTATACCAAAGTTGATTGTATTTAAAACAAAGGGATTATTTGTTTGTGTTTTTAGTTCCTTGATATCAGCAGAGTAAATGTAGAGGTTGAGGGGGTAATTTGGGTACAACTGAAGACGTTTCAATCTCCATCCATGAAGGGAGAGAATCGGAGGTAAAATAACACATAGCAGTGCGAAGCTGCCCTGCTCAGTAGTACCACTGGATATTAGGCAAATGCAGTCCCCCTTTGTCATATGGTAGGTACAATAAGGACAAGTGAACTGTGGGACGTCTGTTATTCCAAATAAAAGTAGTGAATGTGGTGACCCACATCTATATAACTAGAGACATTCACCTAAGAGGACGGTGTACCTTTAAGGGAAGAGGCGAGGGGTCAGATAATGCACTTCCGCTTCTGGTTCTGAGTTCAGTGTCGTTGTCGAATGTATGACATGCAAAGTTGGAGCTAGTAAACTACCTCGACTACGTCTACTCTCACGTCTCCTGTCTCGTTGTTTTCTAACTCCACATTGGTGACCCCGACGTGATCGAACTACTAATACGAGTATGTCTGACAACGACGACGCCGGTGCTAACAACATGGCTATTGCTAACGCTAGCATTTACACCGCTACTGGGAAGTTACCCGACTTTTGGCAACATAATCCACGGCCGTGGTTTCAACATGTGGAAGCCCAGTTCCAGCTGAGAGGGATAACGCAGGATGCAACGCAGTACTTCCACGTAGTGGCGGCGTTAGACGCATCGACAACGGCGCGAGCAATGACACTGTTGGAAGCTCCGCCAGCTGCTGGCAAGTACGATGCTATAAAGACATTCCTCCTGAAACTATTTGAACTGTCGGAGCTGGAGAAGGCAGACCGTTTACTGTCCCTGAATGGCCTCGGCGACGGCAAACCGTCTGAGTTAATGGAAAAAATGCTGTCTGTGCTGGGATCGGCTGATCCGGCCTTTCTTTTCACACACATTTTTCTGAGGCAGCTCCCCGCACCTGTACGCACAGCACTGGCCAGTTCTCCTCTCGCCGCCTCCAAGGACTACCGTTCTCTGGTTGCTGAAGCAGACAGGGTTTTCCTGGCCAACCGGCAACAGTTTGTGCATGCCCTGCTACCCCACCAGACCGCCCCACCACCACCTGTGTACGACTATATGGACACCGCGGCTGCGGTGACAGCCCGCCGCCAACCTGACGACGGGCTCTGTTATTACCATGCCAGGTTTGGGGCAAAAGCAAAACGATGTCGCAAACCCTGCAGTTACAGGGTCAGGGAAACGCCAAGGCCGGCGCTTGTTGACGGCTATGGGCGCCGGCCGTGACTGCAAGCTGTTGTTCATCAGAGACTCCTTGTCGGGCCGATGGCTGCTGGTTGACTCTGGCGCTCAACGCAGCATACTACCAGCACAAGCTGTGGACACGATGACCGACAGTCACGGCCCCCAGATGGACGCCGCCAACGGCACGTCCATTCGGACGTACGGTATCAGACATGTGGACGTGTGTTTTGGCGGCCGACGTTTCGGCTGGGACTTTGTGATGGCTGCTGTATCCACCCCGCTCCTAGGTGCGGATTTCCTCTGTGCTTTCAACCTGCTGGTGGATGTTAAAAACTGTCACGTGATTGATGCCGTCTCTTTTGCGTCATACCCCTGCACGCTTGGGGGGGCTGGAGTGCTGTGCCTCGCTAACACACTCTCCACCGGGGATCCATACCAACGACTGCTCGCCAATTTCCCCGAGCTCACCACACCCACCTTCTCCTCGGCGTGGAACATCATATCACCACAGTGGGGCCCCCAGTTTACGCCCGGGCCCGACGCCTCGACTCGGCCAAGCTCGCAATAGCCAGGGAGGATTTTTCGACTATGGAGCGCCTCGGCATTGTCCGCCGTTCTGACAGCCCGTGGGCTTCCCCTCTTCACATGGTTACTAAGGCCGACGGGGGTTGGCGCCCGTGCGGGGACTACCGTCGCCTAAACAATGCCACGACCCCCGACCGGTACCCCATACCGCACATACAAGATTTCTCTACCCACCTGGCGGGCGCTGCCATCTATTCCAAAATCGACTTAGTGCGGGGGTATCACCAAGTGCCGGTCCACCCACTGGATGTCCCCAAAACGGCTGTCATCACACCCTTTGGGCTCTTTGAGTTTTTACGTATGCCTTTCAGCCTTAAAGCGGCGCAGACGTTTCAGCGCCTTATGGATTCTGTGCTCCGCGACATGCCATTTTTGTTTGTGTACTTAGACGACATCCTCGTGGCCAGCGCGTCGGCGGACGAACACATGACGCACCTCAGACAGCTGTTCGACAGGCTCAGCGACCACGGCCTCATCCTCAACCCAGCTAAGTGTCAGTTCGGGGAGTCGTCCATCACCTTCCTCGGGCACCACATCACTCCACAGGGGGCTGTTCCCCTCCCTGCCAGGGTTGAGGCTGTCACCATGTTCCCCCGCCCCCGCACTGTACAGTCGCTGCAGGAATTCCTGGGCATGGTGAACTTTTATAACCGTTTCCTGCCCCGTGCCACCCACATCATGCATCCCCTGTATGAGGCCCTGCGGGGTAAGAAGTCTAAGGCCGAGCTGGACTGGTCTTCGGGGATGGACGAGGCTTTTGTGGCCGCCAAGACCGCGCTGGCCAACGCTGCGCTGCTAGCTCACCCGTCGCCTGCCGCCCCCATAGCCCTTACAACGGATGCCTCCGACTACGCCGTGGGGGCCGTGTGTGAGCAGTGGGTGGGGGGGGGCTGGCAGCCGTTGGCGTTCTTCAGTAAACAACTCCGTCAGAGCGAGCGCAAATACAGCACCTTTGATATGGAACTACTGGGTCTCTTCCTCGCAACCAGACACTTTAGGTTCCTATTGGAGGGCCGACAGTTCACCGTTTTCGTGGACCACAAACCGCTGACGTTCTGTATGGCCAAAACCTCAGAACCGTGGTCTGGGCGTCAGCAGCGCCATCTCGCGGCGGTTTCCGAGTTTACCACGGACATACAACACGTGTCGGGCAAGGATAACTTCGTCGCCGACTGCCTTTCACGGGCGGTTGTTAACGCCGTTCGCTTGGGACTCGACTACGCCGCTATGGCAGCGGACCAAGCCAAGGACGCGACCGTTCAAGACTACCGGTCGACCCCTATGGCGCTACGGCTGGAGGACGTGACGTTCGACGCGGCCAACACCACCCTTCTCTGTGACATCTCCACCGGTCAACCGCGCCCCCTGGTGCCTACTTCCTGGCGGCGCCGAGTTTTCGACACCGTCCACGGCCTTTCCCACCCGGGAGTGAAGGCCTCGACCAAGCTGGTGAGTGTCAAGTTCGTTTGGCCTGGGCTCCGTAAGGATGTTAGAGCCTGGGCCGGCTCGTGTGTGGCGTGCCAACGCGCCAAGGTGCACCGCCATACCAAGGCCCCTTTGGCGCCGTTTGTGGTTCCAGAGAGGCGGTTTGACCACGTCAATGTTGACCTGGTGGGTCCCCTGCCCCCCTCCCGTGGTTATACGTTCCTCCTCACTATTGTGGACAGGGCCACCAGGTGGCCAGAGGCTATTCCCTTGTCCTCCACGATGGCAGCAGAGGTAGCACGGGCGTTCATCGGCTGCTGGGTGGCCCGTTTCGGCACGCCGGGTGACATCACGAGCGACCGGGGCTCCCAGTTTACCTCGGAGCTCTGGACAGCGGTCGCTGAGCACCTGGGGGTGAAGATCCACCGCACTACGGCGTACAACCCGCAGAGCAACGGACTTTGTGAGCGGTTCCATCGGGACATGAAAGCCGCTCTGCGGGCAAGCCTCACTGGCTGCGACTGGATGGACCGGCTCCCGTGGGTCATGCTCGGCCTGCGTTCGGCCCCGAAGGAAGACCTCCAGACCTCCTCCGCTGAGCTGGTGTATGGCCAGCCCCTGCGGGTTCCAGGGGAGTTTCTTCCGGATGCTACGGCTCCCTGGTCGGCCGCCTCTCACCTCAGTGCGTCCCGGAGCGCTGCCGGTGCCTTCGCTCCCGTTCCGATGTCTCAACACTGCCTCCCCCGGTCCTACGTCCCCAAGGATCTGCCATCGGCGAGGTACGTCTTCATTAGGCACGACAGCCACCGGTCCCCGCTGCAGCCCCCATACGACGGGCCCTTCCGCGTCCTGGAGGCGGGGGATAAGAACTTTGTGGTGGACATGGGGGGCAGGCCGGAGCGGGTCGCTATAGACCGTCTCAAGCCCGCTCACTTGGACATTGGGGAGCCAATGCAATTGGCCCTACCCCCGCGGCGGGGACGCCCTCCTAGGTCGGCCCCGGCACCTGCCTCTGTTCCTGCTTCGGCCCCGCCTATGGCCCGGGTTTCGGCCCCATCTGTTTCCCCTCCTGTGAAGCGCAGCCGTTATGGCCGCAGGGTCCGCCCCCCGACTCGTCACCTGTTTTCCCCGTGACTTTGCACTATGTCATTGACTGTTCTGTTGTAGAGTCTATTTTTATGTTCATGACTTGCGCTTTTGCTGTTTTGCATTGTTTTGTGTAGGTGAATTCTGGGGGGGGGGGCCTGTGTGGTGACCCACATCTATATAACTAGAGACATTCACCTAAGAGGACGGTGTACCTTTAAGGGAAGAGGCAAGGGGTCAGATAATGCACTTCCGCTTCCGGTTCTGAGTTCAGTGTCGTTGTCGAATGTATGACATGCAAAGTTGGAGCTAGTAAACTACCTCGACTACGTCTACTCTCACGTCTCCTGTCTCGTTTTCTAACTCCACATGAACATCTTTTTAAGTTTTGTAAAGAGGGGTGGTGGCGGCGGCAGGGGACTGTTTTGAAATAGATACAACAGTTTTGGGAGGACATTCATTTTTAGAATGTTAATTCAGCCAATTAAAGATACCGGTTAAGATGACCATCTATCTGTCGAATGGGATAGTCAATCTCTGGCACAATACGAATGCCGAGATATGTAAAGCATTCTGTTGCATTAAAAAAGAAAAGAAATCAAAGTTGTAGGTCTACATCTTTCCTCCTCCCTTAACATCACAATTGAGGATTTATTTATGTTGTATCCCCGAAACACCCCAATATATTTGATTAATGCCAGAGGTGCGTGTATGGACTTGCACAAGACTGTAAGAAACAAAATTACATCGTCTGCATTAAGGGCAATTCGATGGTCCATTTGACCTAATCTGATATCTGAAATATTGGGGTGTGACCTAACAGCTATAGCCAGAGGCTCAATGGCAAGGATAAACAGGAGAGGAGAAAAAGGGCAGACTACCATGCCTCCTCCGATACATGTGGTGTCGCCAGCTGCTTCTTTTCACCTGACAGCGAGGAGTTTCGCCAGGGAGACGTAGCGCGTGGGAGGATCGCGCCATTCCCCCCAGTTCCCCCTCCCCCCCAAACAGGCCGACCAGAGGAGGTGCTAGTGCAGCGACAAGGACATATACCTACACCCGGCTTCCTACCCGCAGACACGGCCAGTTTTGTCTGTACGGACACCCGACCAAGCCGGAGGTAACATGGGGATTCGAATCAGCAATCCCCACGTTGGTAGGTAACAGAAAAGACACCTGGGATAGGCTCCAGCATTCCCACGACCCTGACAGTAGGATAAGCGGTTTGGATAATGGATGGATATTACCAAAAGGTCATAGTTCATCGACTCAGATTCTCAAGATGAGGACCCCCTCTACACTGTTGTTTGAAATTCTCCAGGCACACATTTTGAGAAAATAGAGTAGGGGAAGATATGGCATTCATGTTGTTGACATGGCAAATATAAAAATTTTGATAGAACGACTCATTGCCAACCTTAATGTTCCTGTGGAATCGCTGTCTGGCATCGTTGCCAATAATGGTAGAACTACAGGCCTATCCATGAGCCCACCGCCTGCTGTTGCAACTTCACAGCTTGATCAGTGGCCAGAGAGTGAAATGCCCAGGCCCACTTGCCAGCTGGCTATGGTAAGTGACACTTTTGATGTATTATTTTACATATTTGGAATTTATGTTTTTAACACTGAAATAAACATAAATTAGGTATTAAATAATTAAGCCTAGTCTAGAGATGTACCATGTTAGTTTTTAAATTTTGCTTTCTTCCAAGCCCCAAGCCTATATTTTATTTATTTTGATTCATCATTTTTAATTATTTTCACCTATCTACAATGCATTCATAAATATTAGTGCTACATTACACATAATTTCTCATGATTTCATGATTACTAATGATACTTATGAGTTTCTCATGATACTCATGAGATTTCAGCTGAAATCATGACACACACACGCCTTCACCCGAAACGAGTAAAACACAAGTTAATACTAAGATAGTATAAATCTATGATTCACTATCTCCATATTCAAATGTGAGGCTGCACCCTAGATGACGACACTATTTGGTGCTCTATAGTGTCCCTTGGCAAGATTTTCTATTGTTCGGTGGCGTAGCTGAGACGGCTTCAGAAGAATCCTTTTGCCAGAATTGCTGCCGAGTTGACAAACAGAGCTGCCAGTTGCCGGAACTGCTGCCGAGTTGACTGAGCAGAGCCGCCATGGTTTACCCTTTCCAGGTACTGACAGCTGGGTAGATTGTGACCGGGAATTCGAATTCAGAGTTACCTTCTCCTAGCCTTTGCCTAAAGACGCATCAATCTACAAGGCAGCAGGTGGTTTTGTTGTCAGAGTGCTTCCTTCCCCTAGCCTTTGCCTAAAGAGGCATTAACCCACAAGGCAGCAGATGGATTTGAAATCAGAGTTCCCTTCTCCTATCCCAATGTGTTGGCTGGACTGGGCACCATGGGAAGTACTATACACGCATGTAGGAGGACCAGCTCTATCAGTAGGGACGTCGTCCTTAGCCAAAGGGCCCTTGCTGAGGTAAGGTGCTACCCCTCTACAGCCTGTGGTTGCAGTTTAGCGTCTTACCCAGGACTGTGAAATCATGAGGCTACTCATGATTTCAGTTGAACAGGGTCATAGTTGGCTTATGCATGAGGAAAATTCTCAAAAACGTCATTAACAACCTTCATCCTTTTGGTCTTAAATCATGGATTTTTACCTCCTCGTCTAAAATTGTTATCAACAACGTGTAGTGGTTATGGGGCTACATAATGAGCTAGTAGGAACGTTAGTTTACAGCTGCTGTTTCCTCGGTTCGGGTTTACAATGACACACTTCCGCTGCGCGGGTTTTTTGTTGTTGTAATGGTGGAAGGAATAAATGGTGTACGTTGTGTAGCCGAAAGAGAAAGTTGTCACGACTCCTGCTTGAGCTCCTCTACAAACGTCCCCATAAGTAATGTGTGTTCTATGTGATTCCTTGGCATTATGCTTGATGAATCCTGTCATGTGCATAAACGACAGGCAAGGGAGTCGCGATTAATAACGTACTTTATTCAGCCATCTGCTTCCAGTCCCTGACCCGGACAATCCCCAGAATGCCCCAGTACAGAACCATGCTAAAACATATAGTTGCGTGCCCCTCCTCTTACGTACACAGCATGCTGGGCACTGTAGTTCTCATCACATCTCCCTCCTTTTAAAGAACATGTATGTTCCAATGGAAACAATAACATTGCTAGATTATAAAACATAGCAACAGCAATACCATATTAGCAATTTGCTAATTAACAGCATAACCAGCTAACAATGAAGACATGCACTTCAAAATTCAAAAATTAACCTGAAGGGTGGGGTAGACTGCCCAGCCCTTCGACTGAGTGTGGGGATTATTCTGCCCCATTGCTCACTCAGTATCTAAACATCATACCGCTTTGGGGGTTTTACAACTCTGCCACTGGAGTTGATGGTTAACCCAGAGGGCCTTGCTGGCACGTCTGGCTCCGTGGGAATGCCCGATGAGGTGGCGACCGATGGGCTGAGTTGTTCCTGCTGCAAGTCATTGCTGTCTCTGGCTGGTTGGGTTGCAACAGTTGCAGGGGCAGGCACGGATTGCAGGTGCCTGCGGTTCCGTCTGAAGACAGCCCCGTCTTCCGTACGCACCGTGTAGGAGCGTGGTTCCCCTGAGGGATTCACCACGACTGCGGGCATGTTCCACCCCTTTTGCCCGTCTAGTTTGACTCGTACCCTCTCACCTGAGTGCAGTTCGGTTAGGGCACGTGCAGAGTGTCTCCTGTCGAAGAAAAACTTATAAGCCTCTTTTGCCCTTCTGTCATTCTTCTCCATCTCCTTGTGGTCGAAGAGCTGTGGCTGGAGTTTCCTCTCCAGCACAGGCATGTTGGTCCGGATCAGGTGGCCGGTCAGCTCCATTTGCCTGGGGGAAGTGGGGGCTGTAGGTTGTGTGGCGGAAATCATAGTTCCTACAAAACTGCCTAAATTCGGCTGACGTAAACTGTGTGGCATTGTCACCAATGACTTCCCCAGGGACGACCCATTGTGCGAACATACCTTTCAGCTGCTCAGTCTGTTATGTCTGCACACATCGACAGTGCTGCATTTGATTTGGTGCTGCTCTATTGTGCTGGGATCGATTGGTGATGCCTGCGGGCTCTGGGTTGTTTGATCGGGTCTGCCTGTGATGCTGTGTCAGTCTAAATAAAGAATGCAACGTAGCGGTTGTGTCGAGCGACAGCGCTGTGTCCTGACGTGATTTCTAAATACAATATTGGCGACGAGGATGGCTGATATCTCTCTCCCACCACCTGCCCCCTTCCTGGCATTACCTGGCGAGCCTCCGGTACCATGGACTCGCTGGCTACATAGTTTTGAAAATTACATCATCGCCTCAGGGCTCGACGACGTGAGCCAGGCTAGGAAGACGGCTCTGTTGCTACACTGCTTGGGAGCAGAGGGTCATCGTGTGCTCGGGACTCTGGGGAACGTCACAAACTTTGACGAAGCTGTGGGACTTATGAGCACCCATTTCGCTGCTCCACAGAGTGCCCTCCTTCGGCGATGTATATTCCGTCAGCGACACCAACTGCCTGGTGAGTCTGTGCAGCAGTATGTAGCTAATTTGCGAGGGCTAGCTAGCCCATGCAAGTTTGGCGCGCTTCGGGACGAGATGGTTCGCGACCAGCTAATCGAACACACCAACAACGCAAGGTGCGTGAGACTCTCCTGCTGGAAAAAGACGATCTGCTGCTGTCCAGAGCAATTACCATCGCACTACAGGTTGAGGGAGCAGCTGAGTGTGCTGCTGTGCTAAATACACAGCAAGTGGCCACCTCCGGTCAAGCTGCCAACGACTCCTCCCTCTACTCACGGCTGCCCCTCGGGACGCAACCCAGCCAGAGCGAGGCGGGCGCCGACTCCACTGGGGACGTCTTGCAACTGCAACGACGGCGTTCTCGGCCCCGCCCTCAACAGTCCTGTGGTAACTGTGGGTCTCGGTCTCATGTTTCAAGGGCTCAGAACTGCCCTGCCCGTGGCCAGACATGCCGTAGCTGCGGTAAGCAAAATCACTTTGCCAACGTCTGTCGATCTTCCCCGGCTGGGTCAGAGGGCCACACCCCCCAGTCTTCAACCGCCGTCATTCACAAGGTGAGCTCTGGGCCAGTGTCATTCAAATCATGCACAGTCAACATTAATGATGTGTGCATACCCCTGCTGTTGGACACCGGTGCAGTTGTGTCTCTCCTGAATGTTGATACCTACAGTCAATTTTTCGGTTCACTGCCACTGTCCGCACCCTCAGCTGTCCTCTGTGGGTATGGTGACTCCAAAATCGATCTGGTTGGCTCTCTCCAACTGACTGTCCGCTATGGAACCAAGCTGGTGCCCAATGCAGTTTTTCATGTGGCACGCCGTGGGGCCAACCTGATGGGCCTGGACCTGTTCTCCGCTCTGGGGTTCTCCCTCTTAGACACAAGGGGGGCAGCAATCCTGACTGTTGCCACACCTTGGCAGCAGAAGTGGCCATCGCTGTTTATGGGGCTGGGCTGCCTCTCCGCCTTCGCCCATCAACCTCTCCTCAACCCTGCTGTGAAATCTGTCATCCAACCACTGCGCCGCATCCCGTTGGCTCTCCGTGATGGGGTCTCCGCCGAGCTGCAACAACTGCTGGAAGCTGACATAATTGAACCGGTGGACGCGTCACCTTGGGTCTCAAACCTCGTGGTGGCTAAGAAGAGGTCGGGGGCCTGCGTGTCTGCGTCGATCTACGTGCAGTAAATAAGGCAGTGGTCCCTGATAAGTATCCACTGCCCACCTCATAAGAACTCACTGCTCAGTTCTATGGCTCTGAGGTGTTCTCCAAGCTCGACCTCAGACAGGGGTACTTACAGGTGCCCCTCCACCCCAGCAGCCGAAACCTCACAGCCTTTGTGACACATGCAGGAGTGTTTCGCTACACCAAGATGCCTTTCGGTCTCAGCTCCGCCCCTAGCTGCTTCCAGAAAATCATGGTCTCTGTGCTGGCTGGCATACTGGGCGTGGCCATTTATCTGGACGATATAGTGGTACACAGGCCCACCAGTGAAATCCAGGACAAGCGCCTCAACATGGTCTTCGCAGCCCTGTCCAAGCACAAGCTAACTCTCAATGCTGAGAAATGTGTCCTCTCTGTGCCAGCCATCGAGTTCGTGGGGTTCCGGCTGTCAGCGAGCGGTGTAACTCCACTACAATCCAACGTGGACGCCATTAAGGCCATCCCTGAGCCCAGCTCGGCCGCCCAGGTCGCCTCCTTCCTGGGTATGACAAGTTACTACCTGAGGTTTCATTCCCAGTACTCTGCGACCACAGCCCCCCTGCGCCAGCTGCTGCGTAAGGACGAGCCAAGGGTGTGGTCAAAGGCATGCAGTGACACTGTGCGTGATCTCAAGGTTCAACTGACTTCACCACCAGTGTTGGCTCACTTCGACATCTCCTGCTCCACCTTTGTGACCTGTGACGCATCAGCCACAGCGATAGGGGCTGTGCTGTCTCAAACCCAGAATGGTGTGGAGAAGCCCATCGCCTTCGCCTCCCATGCCCTCAACCTGACCGAGCACCGGTACTCCGTGGGTGAGCGTGAGGCATTAGCCTGTATCTGGGCTTGTGAAAGGTGGCACCTCTATCTCTATGGCCGCTCCTTCACCCTCAGGACAGATCACCAGGCCCTGACAGCGCTGCTGTCCACATCTGGGACAGGCCACAAACCCCTGAGGTTGCACCGCTGGTCTGACCGCCTCCGCCAGTACAACTTCAGCCTGCAGTTCACCCAGGCAGAGACAATGTTGTCACCGACCTGCTCTCTCGCTCTGTCTCCACCCCAGCTCCACAGACGGACACTGACTGTATGGAAAAGGACATTGTCCAAATGCTACACACACCCCTTCAGGCCACTGTCTCTCTGCAGAAGCTGAGGGCAGCCTCCGAACAGGACCCTGTCCTCTCCCAGCTCTGCACCTACATCCAGAACGGCTGGCCTCACAAGGTCCCAGAGGAGCTGGCTGCGTTCGCCCGAGTCAGACAGGAGCTCTCCTGCTGGAACGACACCTGCATGGCACGTGGGTTTTGCACAATGGTCCCAGCTGCTCTCCGTGCACGCGTTTTGAATATAGCGCATGAAGGCCACCTGGGCATTGTGAAACTGAAACAGCGCTGCCGAGACCTGGTGTGGTGGCCGGGGATAGACAGAGATATTGAGGCTCTGGTGAAGGACTGTTCTGCCTGCCTTGTGAGTGGCAAGACTGGCCACCAGGCTCCCCCACCCCTGCAACCTCTCGCCTGGCCCTCTCAGCCCTGGGAACACCTGCAGCTGGACATTTGTGGTGAGATCCTTAGCCATTCCCTCGGCATGGCGAGACGCCCCGGGGCTTCATGCAGCTCCTACACCGGCCCCAGACATTCCTGGGCCTCAGCTTCCCCTGCCATCTCCCTCCCCACCTCGGCCTGCCCAGCCTCAGGCCGCCCCGCAACCTGTTCGCACACGTTTACGCCCTGGCCACCTAGAGGACTTTGTGTCAACCTTTCATGTTTGAAATCCTGCCGGGGGGGGGGGATGTTATGTCTGCACACATCGACAGTGCTGCATTTGATTTGGTGCTGTTCTATTGTGCTGGGATCGATTGGTGATGCCTGCGGGCTCTGGGTTGTTTGATCGGGTCTGCCTGTGATGCTGTGTCAGTCTAAATAAAGAATGCAGCGTAGCGGTTGTGTCGAGCAACAGCGCTGTGTCCTGACGTGATTTCTAAATACAATACAATCACCTGTAGACTGGAGGTGGTCCGTAGCTGGGCGATCTCAATGTCCCTGGAATAGTAATCAACCACCACCAGGTAGTTTTTTCCATCCTGCTCGCAAACATCTGCCCCAATCTTGTGCCATGGGCCGGGCGGCAGTGGTGTTGTACGTAGGGGCTCTTTGTACTGTGAGGGCTTATTGATTTGGCAGAATGTGCACTGTGTAACTTTCCGGTAAATGTCCGATCCGATGCTGGGCCACCAGACAGACATCCTGGCTCTTTCACGACACTTTGTAAGGCCTCGGTGCCCTTTGTGAATCCTGTGTAGGATGTCTTCCTGATACACGGGGGGAATTACAATCCTGTCTTGGTACAGGAGCAGCCCGTCTGCCTCGGACAGCGATGCCCTCGCAGCGTGGTAGCCATGCAGATAAAAGGGCACGTGCCTCGGCCATCCCTCTCTGGTGTACCCGATCACCCTCTGCATTGTGTCGTCCTGACGTGTGGCCTGCTTTAACATGTCCAGCTTCGTGCTCGACACCGGTTTGGTTTCGATCACAGCTTCGACATGCGCACGCATATCCCCATCTCTGTCTGCCCTGCGGCCGTCCTGGAGTGGGTTCCTGGAAAGGGCGTCGGCCACCACCAGCTGTGAACCCGGAACATACACTGCTCTGGGGTTAAAACACATTAGACGAATTAGAAGCCACTGGCATCTCGGCGGCACTTCGTCCAGATCATATGCATTAATGAGGGGGGCCAGGGGCTTGTGGTCTGTCTGTAAGCTAAACTCAGCTAAGCCTAACAGATAACGGGAAAACCGCTCACAGGCCCACACCCCTGCAAGGCATTCCCTCTCTAACTGAGAGTATCTCTTCTCTGCATCTGTGAGAGTTCTGGAGCAGAAGGCAACAGGCTGAACTTTGTCCCCCTGAACCTGCAACAGTGCTGCCCCCAGCCCATAACTACTAGCGTCCACGCTCACAATGGTGGGCCTTGCTACATCATAGTATGCCAGGGCAGGAGTGGAAGACAACATTGCTTTTACCTTGGTGAAGGCTTGCTGTTGGGGCTCCCCCCACTGCCAGTCTGCGTCTTTCTTCAGCAGCTCACTCACACTGATGACAGTTCGGGTAGAAACCTCCCCAGATAATTTACCATACCCAGCCACTGTCTCACCTGAGGGACATTCTCGGGGCTCTGCATGTCTGAGATGGCCTTCACCTTGCCTGGATCAGGTTTGATGCCGTCTTTGCTGATTATGTGCCCGAAATATTGCAACTCACTCCTGCTGAAGCGGCATTTCTCCCAGTTGAGCTTCAGCCCCGATGTTTTGATTGTCTGCAGTACCGCCTCCAAGTTTCTATCGTGCTCGTCCTGGTCCTTGCCGTACACGAGTATGTCATCCATGACGACGACCGTGCCCTTGTGGTCTCTCAGCAGAATGCACATTTTCCTCTGGAAGATCTCCGGTGCCGATGTGATGCCGAACGGGAGTCGTTGGAAACAGAACCGGCCTCTGGAAGTAATGAAAGTGGTTAGTTTTACACATCTGGGATCCAGCGGAATTTGCCGTAAGATGCGTCTAGCGTTGTAAAAACCCCTGCCCCTGCTAACTTGGGCATAATGTCCTCCAGCGTGGGAAGCATAAACCGCTCGCGCTTAACAGCCTGGTTTAACCGCTTTAGGTCCACACAGATCCGTATCTTGCCGTTCTTTTTGACTACGGGCACCATGGGTGCGCACCACTCTGTGGGCTCGGTCACTTCTGTGATGATCCCCAAGGACTGCATGCGTTGCAGCTCGTCGTCCACCTTTGACATGAGAGGGAAAGGGACCCTGCGTGGCGTGCTGAGGGCATAAGGCTGTATATTGGGCTTAAGCTCAATCATGACAGGTTCACAATTAAGCAATCCAATGTCCCCGAAAACATCTTCGCTAATCTGATCTGTTCTAAAAACTAGGCCCATTTCACATGCAGCTCTGCGACTCAATAGATTGTTGGCATTTGGCCCTTTTATCACAAAAATCCCAATTTTGTCTATCTTACCCCGTCTCTCCGTGCACGCCACAAATTTCCCCGCACACTGCAGTGCTCCCCCTGGGCTTCTCAGGTCGATTGATGTTTTAACCAGCTGTGGCCGTTCAGGCAGTGACCTATATGCAGTCTGTGACATGGTAGTGATGTCCGCCCCCGTATCGATTTTAAAATTAACCAACTTGCCGCAGATCGGTAACTCCACTTGCCACTTTTTCTCAAAATCCATCCCCTCTATGCAACCGAGAAAGTAGGGGCGGCTTTCACTTTCCGCTTCGCCCTCATATGCATCATCCTGGTAAACGACCTCCCTCACGTCTCTGGTTTTGCATACGGCAGCAAAATGTCCCAGTTTGTCGCATTTCCTGCAACGCCTGTTGCGTGCAGGGCATTCCTGCTGCTGCCCATGCGCGCGATTACATCGGGGGCAGGCTGTTTTGGGCCGCTGTGCGTTTCCGTCGCCCTTATTGTAGTGGTTGTTAGCGTTACTGCGGTCGGTATTGGCGCCCTGTGCTTTGCTAACTGCATTCAGTTCAGCTGTAATTCCTTCCGCATTTTGCTGTTTAACCAGTTCGAACTGACGGGCCATTTGCACCGCTTTTCCTAGCGTGAGCTCATCTTCCATCTGCAACTTCTGTGACACGTCTCGGTCAGCAACTCCGATCACAACTCTATCACGAATGTGCACTTCCTTTAATGCCCCGAACTCACAGTGTTCAGTGATTGCTTGCAGCCGCGCAGCTAGAATGGAGGAGACTGATTGCTTGCAGCCGCGCAGCTAGAATGGAGGAGACGTAAGTTAAAAGAGAGGGCTAGGCAGTCCCTCGGGGTTGCTGGAGAGAGCTGACTGGGTTGGTTTGCGAATAGACTCATTGGGGGGAGGTGGCGTTCGCAGTTTTTAGTATTGCCGGCGCTGAAGACAGAAAGGTAGGGGAGCTGTTCCAGATTAGGAGGGGAGGCTAGTTGCCTCGTTTAGTTAGAGAGGGCCGGGAACGCTTAGGAGTGTTTTCGCGGACCTCCGCTCTCCAGCCCTGGTTCCAGTGGTCGGCACGCTGCCGCCCGCTGCCTGTACCGCCGACTGAACGCGATTGTTTCCCCAGCTGTCGGACGGTGCCAATAAAGCTTAGACCCTGGGGGAGGGTCTCGCCAGCCGAGCGAGCTAAATTTTAATCTTGCTATTTCCTTATTCTTTTTGTACTATGTTTTATATACGTATTCATTGGTGAGTTTTATTGTGCTGACTTTTTATAGAGAAGCAGAGGGCTAGGGGGCGGCTCAAGTTACCCGGGTGGTGGGGACGTTTACTGTCATATTTGCAGTGTTTGAGCAGGCGTTATAGCCCCCGTTTGCTCCTTGAGTGGCGGCGTAGCCTAGTGTTTGATTCCCCGTGTGCAGTGTCCCAGCGTGCGGA
Organism: Lampris incognitus; assembly: GCF_029633865.1. NCBI lineage: Eukaryota > Metazoa > Chordata > Actinopteri > Lampriformes > Lampridae > Lampris > Lampris incognitus. Next base: position 80,469,762 of record NC_079213.1, read on the forward strand.
GCGTAAAGAGTGTGGTGTTTGCGTTCATGCGTGCCGTGCCTGATCTTAAAGGGTGCCCTATTCCAGGTGTGTGGTTTGCATTACAGTAAACAGACTCTACTCACCCGTGAGTAGTCGCCGGTCCTCAGGTCTATCTGTTTAACTCTGTAGGCCTTTTAATATCATTTGTGATAAAATAAAGGTTTGTCTGTTTTTCCCTGTTCCTCGACTGGTGTGTGTCTTTTGGGTCTCTGACGAAGCCCATTTCGGGCTTGTTTATTACATTACGTACACAGCATGCTGGGCACTGTAATTCTCATCACAAATCCTTATCTTGAAAACCTCATGGCAGGGCTATAATCACGAAAATGGCCAAGAATATTGGTATAGGCAAAATCTGTCTCTTGAGCAACAATGAGGTTGTCACTATATTATATTATTCGGTGGTTTATCTTGGACTAGTACTCATCAGACCAAACTTGAGCCCATATACCGTTTTCAGAAAAGAGCACTAAGAATAATAAATTGTATACATAGAAGAAATTCCTCGTAGCCTCTATTTCTTCAATTAGGTGTCCTCAGTGTTTATCAAGTGAACCATCTTCAGATTGGTTTATTAGTTCATAGCTCCTTAAAAAAACTCCGTTTTTTTTCATGACACATTTGCATACAATTATCAATTTCATACTTAATCCACATGTAGTTCTTCTCTCCTTAACCCCCCCCCCCATTCTCGTACTTCCCAATCTCGGTTTAGCATATTCTATCGAGGGTTCAAAATATGAAATTTTCTGCTTTTATATATTTTTTTAAATGTGTCTTCACGGCAGTTTAAACAAGCCCTGAAATCACTTCTAACCGACCATTATTTTCCATATGGTCTATCAGCTGGGTACAACCAATATTTTCCTTTGTCATATAAATCTAAAGGCTTACGAATATCTCTTGTTTTGCTTTATACGTATTGTAGCGGACTCTATGGACATTATTCACCATAATCGGTTTTGGTCGCTTTAAGAAAGTATTTCCGGGTTGACAGGGTGAGCTACGACGATGATTGGTTGGAGCAGTGCCATATTGCTCGGGCTGTTGGTTTGTGGGAAGAAGAAAAAAAGACACGCGTTCGTGTAGTAGGTGAGAGACATTGTCCGTCTGTACTTTCCTGCAATTTCTATATTGGTGACCCTGACGTTTATCTGCTGGACGTTTCCAGAGACAACTCTTTCTGAACATGACTACCAGAGCGTTTGAAAAACAGAGCGGCGACACTCCCACAGGCCCCCACTGTAGAAAATGGTGGGGACTTTTCCAGACAGCTTCCGGGTAATGGGGACCATGACTAGTTCCAGACATTGATTTTCACAGCATTGCTTTCCATTGCGTATCAAGCCATTTCAGCGGTAAGTTGATAAGTTGGGAGGTAAGATTTTTGATAATTCACTCCATTTACTGCATTACCTGTCATTAGTATAGTAAATACTGTTATTTTTTTATATGTGCTCAACATAAGCGCTCGATATTTTAACTTAATTATTGTTAACGTAATGACCGAACTAGGTCAGCTACCGGGCTAGCATGTTTGACGAATTTCTGTCCGATAAGTTTTTAATACATCAAGGAATTAAGGTTAACATTAAGTAGGAATGTAGGTTTGTGATTACAGGTTAATGATTACAGATTGTTAATACACCTGAATGAAGTTATTGTATGAATAAAATGTATGGACAAGTAAGATTTTGGCTATCTGATACTTGCTAGTTAGCTCGCTAGATTTAGATCAACTATGAGGAAAATCCTACACTATATATAACATATTTAATTCAATTATTTCCATTGGGGACCATTATATATTACGGTGTTCTGATTATCAACGAGCCTGTGATGGCAATTTGCTGTACTGCTACCGTATATCATTACACTTCAATAAAATTAATGTTACTATAGTCGGCTAACCCATTATTAATTTGTTAGCTTGCTAGCGTAGTTTTAAGTTGCCTTGAAATGGAACTCGTCAGCTCGTGATCAGGACATGCCCAGTCGTGTACAGAACTCGTTAACTCTGCGCTCTCAGTAAATTTCCACTTTCGAGGTTTTCAATATCCCTAGGGCGTTCAACTGGTGAACAAGGTAAACACACCATATAACAGCAGCAGAAGGGAGGAAGGAGGTAAACCGAGAATGTGTTCTCTCTGGCATACATTTCGTTACCATCTTTTTCCTAATTAATTTGTGGTGAACATTGCATATGTTGGAGAGGTTGTCATGGTCATTGTGTATCATTCATTTGGGCATTTTTTTGGGAGTGTGCACGGTTATGTACTCTGATATTTGTTGTATGGATTATTGTCTGGATAACTAAAAAGGACAGCTTGCCCATGTTATGACCAAGTTGTAAATGCGACTGCTCAGTTCACACTACTAGGGTTGCCAACTCCTTTAAATGGAAATAAGGAACAGGGGACAGGGACAGGGGTTGGATGGACGGGGCGGTGCGGGCATAACAAATATAATGTGCCTTACACTACACACACACACACACACACACACACACACACACACACACACACACATATATATATATATATATATATATATATATATATATATATATAATAAGTGTAACCCACTCTTGGATAATACACGTCTGCTAGGTTCGTAAGGAGCGAGGACTAGAGTGCAATAACCACGTAACACAAGGGTTTAAAGTTAACTGCTCTTGGCAACTTTAGTTTGCAGTTAGAAAAAGTATTCAACGCATAAAATATACATACATTCACCGATGTATGGAAAATAACAAACGAGCCTTTAATAAAATAAAAATAAAGTAAAATGTCCTTTCGTGAATGTGCTCACAGTTCAAACTCTTTTATAGTTAGTCGGTCAAAGTGTTTTGTCACAGTCAGTGTGTTCAGATCAGATTGGCTTTGATCTGTCCAAGTTCAAACACAAGAATCCATGAGATCAAAAAGTATCGTTGGAGTGCACTCTTTTTAACGTGTGTTCGCGTTCTTCACAGATTTTCTCCCTCAATAAAAGACCTGACCGATTCGCATATGCTCCAATACCGAGCGATGTCGACGCTGGGACTCTCAACGGGGTCAAAGGGTTCGTCTGCGGCCGATGTGGTTAAAGTTTGGTTCCAACACCAAATCGACGACAGGACTCCTCTTGGGTTGAATTCAATACAGCACCAAACCGTGGACGATAGTTGCAGGCATGAAAATCACTCACCTTTCGGCGAAATTCGCAAAATAGGTGATCCGATGAAAAAATATTTTTTTTGGGGGGGGGGGGGGTGTATGGACCGGACATGAAGATGGAGTTATACACGAGAGCGCGGAGCCATGGTGAGCTGGCCTATCGTATTCGAATTCGCCTTTTTCGTTGACAAAAATATTCCCCCCACGAGCGCGAGGGGCCTCGCGTCACCAGTCTTCTCTGGGAAGGTACCGCTACCCGATTGGTTCGTGAAGTGCTCGTGCAGCGAGTGCTTGTGCTGACCAAAGCGATTGATGGAGCAGCGCGCGGGGCTGAGCATTCCATGGGGCTGAGGGAAGACGACTCTTTGGACTAACGTTAGCTGACTGATGCCTGCCTGACTGAATTTGGTGAGCGTTTCAATCATTTCAATATTTTCTGATGTATAACGTTACTCAGGAGCTCTGTTGACATAGCCTAGTCCTACATGATTTCAGGTAGCTAATCTGTCACTAGCTAGAGATTTAATAAAGAATCCACGTGTCATCGATGCATACGTTAGCTATATTCCACACAGACAGGTGGAGAGATTTGCGTCTTGTGGAAAATTGTTAGCTGACTAGTTAGTAGGGTAACGTTAGCTAACGTTAGCTTACACCGTATACGCAGTAGACTAGGTTGTATAGCTAACGTTATCCCACAAAAAGAAACACGATGAACGTTAACTGTTGGCTAATTCTCAAAATCTCTAAAACCCATTTCAGGACGTGTGGACTGAGGAACTGGTGCGGTGGGAGGCTGAGGTAATGTTAACGCTAGCTAGCTAATGTTAGCTAGCTTTTTGTGTTCTAAGTTAGCTAACTCACATTGTAGAATCTGAGTCAACAAATTAGCTAACGTTACGTCAGCAAACGTTAACAATATCATAATTTCACTGTCCTATGTGTATGTGTCACAGGACAGGCTTATATCAAAGAACTGGACTGTAACCGTCGATTTATGAGTGGCGCAAGCCTGGGGGCTCTCTAGTGCCTGGCTGTTCCAGGATCACGGTAAAACGCAGGCGAGCGTAGCGAAATACATCGTGTAAGTTTACATTCACAGAATTATGTTGCGTAATGTTAGTCAGTGGAAGGGACATAATGTTAATTATTAACCTACTATATTGTAACTGTAAATACAGGATACCTTTAATCTGAAATCCAACTATGTATGTAGACCTAACGTTGTGTGAAAAACAATTTTCAATTTTACTCTGTGGGTTAGGGTAACGTTAGGCCTATAGTCTAAGTTACTTATCTGAACTTGTGAAACACTCGTTTACACATCGGATTTCAAGTGGACAGATATCTGTATTACATGTAACGTCAGATCCAAGTGTGAACAACCACCACTTATCAATTAAGCTCGAAGTCAACCCTACTAACGTTAACATTGTTTTTCCAGAATGAGTGTGTTAGGAGAGAAAGATGCTCTTCTTGTAAAACAAGTGGATGCAGGCATCAAATGCAGCTGGAATTGGTCATGGCTTAAACTAGAAGGGAAAATAAGAGTGAAAGAACAAGAGCTCTCATTCCATCTGTCAGATGTCTTCCGGAAGATCAATAAACAAGGATTCGCACGGTGCATTCTCTGCCAAAAAGATATAAACTACACCCATACACATGTTGTTAGTATTCCTATCTTGTTTTGCCACTATTACCCTATCTTAAAGCTGCGCTCTTGCGCATTTCATGAGAGAAGTTGTCAGTCTCGTTTCTTATATAGCATAATGTGAACATATACATACTGTCTTGTAATTATGCTTGATTTTTCTCTCAAAGTGCACCAGATTGATGCATTTAAATATAAAATGTTCAAAATTTTCTTCCAGGGGAGCATGCCCCCGGACCCCCCTAGAGGGTCAAATCCTTCTCACCTTTTTCCACCCCTGACCCGTTTTCATGCCGGTAGTTGGTTTAGCTAACTGAGTGATTCTCAAGATCTTTTAATGCTTCTGCTCACTGCGTGCGTGTTTTTCTCGCTACTTGGCTCGAGTCAAAAGGAAGTGGAAACCTTCACGCGCAGACTTCCTTTTCAACATCAGACTGACGTGACATCTAATTGGCTGCTGAAGGGCTACGTGTCCTCTGTTTGGCGTAGCAGCGGTTAACTTGAGACACTGCCTTCAAGTACAGTCGGATTTCCAAATAGGACATATTTAGTCATTAGAAAGAAACTAATTAGACAATTATTTCCTTTTAAGATTCAAGTTGTCTGTACATGCCTCAATGCACCTTATTTATCCCCATTTACATGTCACTCTGCATTTTCTTAATCTGAAAATGAAAATATTTGTTATCAGTTATGTTCAATTTATAGATTAGTTAAACCGGGTTTTACACTTGGGTTACATAAGGAATGATTGGCAACCCTACATTCTACAATATACGAAAAATCAGACCTCATCCGACACAATATGCCACACAACTTGTGCAGGCTCAGATAATTACTTTATCTATCAAATACAAGTTTGTGGTCCTTCTCACAGATCGCTACAATGCATTCATTTGTTGTTTCTGCAATAGAGCAGCTTGAGCAGAGGACACAATGCTTTGGCCGGCTATAGCTTCACTGTTTGCTCATAGTTCATTAATTAGGCGTATATCTTGATCCACTGACGCCTGCATCACTGGCCCTTGATCCACTGGCCCCTGCATCACTGTCTTCAGGTTTGCTGACTACATGCACACTGTGTCCCGGTATAGAACAAGACTGGCCACCAGGCTCCCCCACCGCTGCAACCTCTCGCCTGGCCCTCTCAGCCCTGGGAACACCTGCAGTTGGACATTTGTGGTGAGATCCATGGAGTTCCCCACCACCAACGCTTCATGGTGGTCGCCTACGATCTACACTCAAAATGGCCTGAACTCACCACTTCCGGCACTGTGACCTCACAGATCATCATCGACTTCCTGGACTCTCTTTTCTCTCGCTGGGGCCTCCCAAAGGCCATCACCACTGACAACGGCCCTCAGCTGGTCTCTGCTGAGTTCACTGCTTATCTCGAAAGCAAGGGCATCCGTCATATACGCACTGCGTACTACCACCCCCAGGCCAATGGCGGTGTTGAACGTTTTCACCAGTCACTGAAGAACGGCCTCAGAGCACACATGGCCCAAGGGTGCTCTTTCACGCATGCCATCCGTCACACTCTGCTGCACTATCGGGCCACACAGCACTCGACCACAGGCGTCTCCCCAGCCTCTCTCATGCTAGGCCGGGAACTGTGCATGCCCCTTGACAGGCTCCGCCCCTCCACACCTCAGGCACCTCCCTCTGGGGTCAGAGCCTCAGTCACTCGTCAGCAGACGCGGATGAAGCAACGGTTTGACCAGTCAAAACGAACCAGGGTGCCAGACATCAATGTGTCAGACTGGGTCAGGGTCCGCAGGCCCCACAGGGACAATAAAATGGCTTCATACTGGTCCTCTCCTCCCCAAGTCACCCGTCAGCTGGGCCCAGCCACTTACCTCCTCAGCGATGGCACTTGGTGGCACTCCAGTCGTCTACGGAAGGTGTCAGCTCCGCCACACACAGCTGGTGACACAACCATAGCCATTCCCTCAGCATGGCGAGACGCCCCGGGGCTTCATGCAGCTCCTACACGGGCCCCAGACATTTCTGGGCCTCAGCTTCCCCTGCCATCTCCCTCCCCACCTCGGCCTGCCCAGCCTCAGGCCGCCCCGCGACCTGTTCGCACACGTTTACGCCCTGGCCACCTAGAGGACTTTGTGTCAACCTTTCATGTTTGAAATCCTGCCGGGGGGGGGGGGAAATGTTATGTATGCACACATCGACAGTGCTGCATTTGATTTGGTGCTGTTCTATTGTGCTGGGATCGATTGGTGATGCCTGCGGGCTCTGGGTTGTTTGATCGGGTCTGCCTTTGATGCTGTGTCAGTCTAAATAAAGAATGCCACGGAGAGGTTGTGTCGAGCGACAGCGCTGTGTCCTGACGTGATTTAAAAATACAATAAATTGATCTATAAAATGTACTCACACTCAACAGTCGCACGGACTTTCGATCGTGATACCATCACGATTATGACCTGATTTACGTGATGTGGTCATGACTCGAGGGTTAGGGTTAGGGTTCTATCAGATCATGACCACATCACGTAAATCAGGTCATAATCGTGATGGTATCACGAATATTAATTAAAGTGATGCCATCACGAAAGTCCGTGCGACTGGGTTGCAATATTGCCTTGTCATCATGTTTACATTGCCATGCCATTAAATAAATTCTTCTATTTATTGGAAACCTACGTTTGTGTCAGCCTCCCTTTTATGTTGCAGGCTCACCAACCAGGCTGTAACATATTACGATTGTTTTCTTGAATGCAGTTTATTGCCTTGTATTTTTTGCACTGCTGATCAAACTTGCGTATTTACAGTGAGCAGTTACTGGTATTCATTGATTTTTATTCGTCATTATGCATGCTTACATTGTATGTGAAAGTCAGGGATCATATCAGGATAATATCAGGGATGTGTGGTGGAGCTAGGGTTACCACCTTTGTCTCATCAAAAAACTGGACACCAACACGCTAAATGCCCACTCGCTAACGCGTTCCAACATCAAATGTTTGACAGATCTTTGACAATGCAGGTAAGTGATGTACAGTGCAAGTAGATCGAACCCAATAAAATAGCTGATGGGCAGTGTATGTCTAAAACCGTTGATTTTATCAACAGGAATGTAAAAGGAGGTTGATTGATGGTTAAAATAAAGCCGACTACTACAGGAAACTTGGTTATGTAATGTGTGCTAACATAGTGTATGCTAATATGAACGAACGAATGAACTCTTTCCCTCCAAAAATAAATCTGATATAAGTAACTTATGAAGTTGTCACTCCGCCACTTCACATACCAAATTAAGATTTAATATGCAATCAATGTAAGAGCAGTTAAAAGTACAAAGACATTGTTTCATGTTTCATATTTTAGTATTTACCGTTTAATATAGCACTCGCTGCTGTCTGTCCCATAGGAGAACTTGACAGCGCGGGGATTGTTTAGAACTACTGACGTGTACATGAACCACGTGTTCGCCTGGCGGCGAGATCAATCAGTGTCATAACTCTCTCTCAACGGCTCTGATAACTGCTAATGCTGTTTCTCTCAAGCTGCCGGAGTTCTGGGAGTCGTCAACCTCGGCTTGGTTCGCCCAGACAGAAGCGCAGTTCGTATTGCAGGAAATCACCGCGGATGCCACAAAATACTATTATGTGGTGTCGGCTCTCGGCGATTCAACAGCAACCAGAGTGGTGAGGTGAGCCTCCTCAGAAATCCTCTGGAGCAGGATAAATACAAGACACTCAAAGCTCACCTGTTGAAAACTTTTGAACTTTCTGACACTGAGCGGGCCAGCTGCCTTTTCTCTCTAAAAGGCCTCGGTGACAGTAAGCCGTCTGAACTTAAGGACAGGATGCTGGATCTCCTGGGAGAGCACAAGCCCGACTTCCTCTTCATACCCAACTGTTTCTGCGACAGCTGCCTTCTCAGGTACGGGCAGCTTTAGCCAACACCGCCGTCACTGACTGTTGTGCTCTGGCCGAGGAGGCTGATACATTTTTCCTGGCTGGTCAACAGCACTGCGCGGCCGTGTTTTTTCCTGCCCAAACATTTTCATAGCTGCCTGGAGACACAGTATTCACTGCCGCCGCAGCTGCTCCTCAACGGTGGCAGGACCACTGCCTGTGTTTTTACCACGCAAAGTTTGGACGCAAGGACAAGCGGAACGGATCTCCATGCAGTTTCAGCGCGGCTGGAAACACCGGGGCCGGCGCTCAGTAATGGCAATGTGCGTCAACCGAACTGGCAGGCTGCTCTTCATCAAACACACCATTTCCAGATGGCGGTTCTTGTGCGACACGGGTGCGCAGAGGAGCGTCCTGCCCACATTGATAATAGACATCATATCCTGTGGATATGCCCCCCCCCCCCATGGAAGCTGCTAACGGCAGCGCCATCCGCACTTATGGCACTAGGTACGTGGAGTTGTGTTTTGGAGGACAGTGGTTCAGTTGGAACTTTGTCATGGCAAAAGTGGCCATCCCCCTCCTTGGCACGGATTTCCTATACGCCTATGGGCTGCTGGTGGATGTCAAAAGCCGCTGAGCGACGCTGTCACTTTCTATTCGTATGTATGTACACTCAGCGGCGCGGACTCCATCAGACTGTCTAGCATGCTGTCCACCACAGACGATTTTCTCCACGTTCTCGCTGAGTTCCCGGTCCTCACGCAGCCCACCTTCTCGTCTTCCACTGCCAAGCACGGAGTGGAGTACCACATTGCCACCACTGGCCCACCAGTCTATGCTCGGGCTCGGCGCATCCACCTGGCCAAGCTCACCGCCACCAGGGAGGAGTTCAAGAATATGGAGCGCCTAGGCATCATTAGCCACCCCAACAGCCCGTGGGCTTCACCCCTCCACATCGTCTCGAAGCCTGGCGGCAGGTGGCGCCCGTGTGGTGATTACCGGTGACTCAACAATACAACGATACTGGACCACTACCCAGTCCCACACATCCAGGATGTTTCCGCCCACCTGGCTGTTAAAGTCATCTTTTCAAAAGTGGATGGACCTCGTCCGTGGATACCATCAGGTGCCCGTCCATCTTCTGGATGTCCCCAAAACAGTGTTGATCCTCCTATTTGGACTGTTCGAGTTCCTGCGCATGCCGTTCGGCCTCAATAACACCGCGCAGACATTCCAGCGCCTCATGGATTTGGTGCCACGGGACGTCCTTTTCGTTTTTGTCTATCTAGACGACACCCTTGTCGCCAGCACCTCCTAAGCGGAACACCTGTCCCACCTCCGGACTCTTTTTGAGTGGCTCAGCCAGCATGGGCTGATTGTCAATCCAGCCAAGTACCAGTGCGGGCTCACCACGATCGACTTCCTCAGACACTGAGTCACCAAAAACGGGGCAGTGCCCCTCCCGTCAAAGGTGAACGCTGTCGTGAACTTACCACGACCAGTCACAGTCAAGTCCCTACAAGAGTTCCTCGCCATGGTGAACTTTTACCACGACTCTATCCCCTGAGCTGCTCAACTCATGCGATCCCAGTATGAGGCCCTGAAAGGCAAGGCCACCAAACACATGGTGGACTGGTCCGCGGAGAGGGACAAGGCATTTGTGGAAGCTAAAACTGCATTGGCTGATGCAACAATGCTGGCGCACCCGTCACCCAAGGCTCTGGTCGCCATTACCATATACGCTTCGGACTATGCAGCCGGGGCGGTGCATGAGCAGTGGGTGAACGGCACTTGGCAGCTGCTCGCTTTCTTCAGCAGACAGTTAAACCCCAGCGAACAGAAGTATAGCACCTTCGATCGGGAGCTTGTCGCTCTCTACCTTGCCGTTCTACACTATCAATCTCTGCTGGAGGCCCGCCAGTTCACAGCGTTTGTGGACCACAAACCACTGACGTTCGCCATGGCCAAGGTGTCTGAGCTTTGGTCCGCCCGCCAGCAATGACAGCTCTCCTACATCTCGGAGTTCACCACAAACATACAGCATGTTGCTGGCAAAACCAAACTCGTCGGCGTCTACTTGAGTTTTGACTATGCCTGCATGGCAGCTGACCAGGCCAACAACCCGGACGTGCAAGCTTTCAGGATGCTGTCACAGGGCTGCAGTTAGAGGATGTGGCTTTCGACGATGCTGGCACCACGCTCCTGTGCGACATCTCCATGGGTCAGCCACGGCCTGTCATTCCCACTGGCTGGAGGCGGCTTATTTTCGATGCTGTACATGGCCTCTCCCACCCTGGCAAAAAGGCGTCTCAAAGACTAGTGGTGGCAAATTTTATTCTGGCACGGGCTCAAAAAAGACATGAGAAACTTGACTGACACCTGCGTGGAGTGTCAGCGCTCCAAAGTGCACCGCCACACCAGAGCCCCCCTGGCACAGTTCCCGGTGCCTAAAAGGAGGTTCGACCATGTAAACGTGGACCTAGTGGGCCCCCTGCCCCCTTCCTACAGTTTGACTTACCTCCTCACCATGGTGGACAAGTCCACTCGATGGCCAGAAGCCATCTCACTGTCAACGATGACATCCACCGGCGTAGCCCGGGCATTCACTCGGACCTGTGTCGCCCGGTTCAGCCCCCCATCTCACCTCTCCTTGGACTGGGGATCACAGTTTGCATCTGAGCTCTGAAACGCAGTCGCAGAGAGCATAGGAGTGAAGCACCACCACATACCACCCGCATGCCAACAGGTTGTGCGAGTGGTTTCATCACTCTATGAAGGCTGCTCTTCGGGCCAGCCTCAAGGATAGCAGCTGGGTCGACAGTCTCCCGTGGGTCATGCTGGGCATCCCGACCTCCCCTAAGGAGGACCTCCAGTCCTCGTGCTGAACTGGTTTACAGACAGCCATTGCGGGTCCTAGGGGATTTCGTCCCCAACACCACGGCTCCCTGATCTGCAGCCCATCAACGGACCAGCTCCTGGATAATGACAGAGCTTTCACACCGGTCCCCACTTCGCAACAAGGCTTCTCAGTCTCACATCCCCGGAAGTCTGCAGTCGGTGGAATATGTTTTCATCCACCATGACGCCCACCGTGGACCCCTGCAGCCTCCCTACAATGAGCCATTCCGCGTCCTGGAGACCAGGAACAAGCACTTTGTTGTGGAAGTCGGCAACAAACCAGAGCATATTTCAGTGGATCGCCTCAAACCAGCTCACCTGGACTTGGACCGACCTGTTGGACTTGCCCAGCCCCCACAGCAGGGGTGCCCTTCTAATCTGCCCTCACCCCCAACAAGGCCCCTAAGGTTCCTGCACATACGCACACACACACACACCCACTCTATTACCCCACGCTGCCGCAGGGTCCCTAAGGCCCCTCATGTGGGACCCCGGCCTCCGCACCTGTTTGGTGAAGTTGTTGCAGCCGGGCTATCCACCCCCCTCCACGTTGACTTTTTCTATTATGGTGAATTCTGCGGCCACCCCCCTCCACGTTGACTTTTTCTATTATGGTGAATTCTGCGGGGACGTATGTAGCGGACTATATGGACATAATTCACCATAATCGGTTCTGGTCGCTTTAAGAAAGTGTTTCCAGGTTGACAGGGTGAGCTACTACGATGATTGGTTGAAGCAGCACCATGAAATGTTTTTAAATTGTTCAACAGGCAACAGAACCTTCACTGTCTTGAGCCAGTTCCCAGGAGCTGTCCAATTGTTTGAATGGCCTTTACATGTTAGGCACAATCAGGGTGGGGATAACGTTGGTGTTTGGAGGACCATGAGAGAACACCATCATTGTTGGATTCTCTGTCCACAATGAAAGTATGGAGAGGATGTAGCGAGACATCAACCATGTTGTTTCATCACAATTCAGAGAGCAATTCCTCGCTCTTGAGGTTGAAGGGCTGCTGGACCCCTTAAATGAAGCTGACCTTTTCTGTCTCCATTGAGTCTACCTTGACCTGGTGAACAAAATTTTGTATGAACATCAATCAGCACACAATTATCACAGCCTGTCAATCAGAGGACACTAAACATCACTGCAGCTATACCACACTAATCTACATTACCAGGAGCTACATCTACACCACCCAGAAAGTGAAATTACCATTCTCTCCCAAGCAGGCGCAGAGCCGATACCTCATTGCAGAGGGGGTGAGGATCTGTAATGGGGCCCTTATACTGACTATAGGCTGTCTGGAGATGCAAGACAGACCCAATGGGAAACTTATGGACATGGAAGGGTGGAATGGAGAGAAATGAAATGGAGTGTACTATTTCAACGCCATGGACAGTCCTGTGGATGTTTCATTGAACAATGACCTGCTGATACTATTTAAGCAGTACAACTGCTGATAGGCTATTTCAGAACCATGGTCGGCGTCATGGATTTTACCAGTAATTTGCTCAAACCTCCGTCAGATAAAGCATAAAAAATTAATGCAGACTAAACTAGCATGGCAGGCAACCAAGGATAGAAGGCAAATTAATACACAGTTTGACGTTCAGTGATGATAGATACCCATACGGCCATATAGCCTACACAATCAAGCTACACATAATCAACCCATGCACGGCAACAAACTACAAGTGTGCAATCTCTGTGGCCTGCCATTAATACAACAACCAAGCAGACACGGTAATCTATAACACAAGCAGCAACAAACCACTATTTTTGAAAAAGGCCAGATAGCCAGCATCTATGACAAGCCTATGTTACCACACATAATGAATATGAAACAACTTACCATTGATGTTTTCATCCCGTGGCTGTCAGTTTGAATCCAATCCAGCAAAAATGACATGGAATCCATTTTAGCCTACAGGAAGTGTCCAATCTCCAAAATGTCCAATATCCAAAAACTCAAATACATTTTAATATGCCAAACTTGAACATTGACATCGGTAATGATGTCACATCACCCTTTTATTTTAAACTGATTTCAGAAATGCTCTGATCTGGACTTTTCTTTTTTCACTTTTATTGTTATGAAAAACAGCGAGGGAAACAGAAATTCATCAGACAGGATGCCAGCTTTTAAAACTCCCGGCAGCCAAATCAAATCAAAGTGGCAGGGCTCGATTAAGGGGTTCTAAGGGGGTAGAATCAATGACAATACAAACAGGCCACAGTGCCCCCGCTGGTGCTGTTTGGGGCCTTGTCTCTGTTTTGCAGAAGACAAAAATGTGGTCTGAGTCTGACTTTTTATTTTTTGCCACAATCAAGACACACAAACTTTGTTCAAAATGTTCAACTAAACAACAAAAATGTGTGTTCAGTCAGGCAGATTGGGCCCAAGGTGGGCCCCTTTGTAACTGGAGAGAACCGTGGGCTCGGGGCAGCCACCCTGTCTTTTGGATTTCTTCCACCTATGTGCCACTCTTCTGACATCCCTTTTCAGATGATGAATGTTGTTGTTAAAGCAGGGTGAAGAGTTAGTTGATGAAAAGGACCTGGTAGTGTAGGGAGCTTTGGTATCTAGCACAGAAGCACACTGATTATTGAACCAGGTTACAAGATCATTAACATTGGAGGAGTCAACTGGGGGGGGGGGGTAATAGGAATCAGGGAAACAGGATGGAAAAGTAGCTGCAGATTTGGCATTTAAGAAGAGAGAGTATACTGTGCACTTCTGCGGTTGAACAGAAGACTGAAACATGGTGTCAAAAACAATGCATCTGTGGTCAAGAGACAAAATCAGACATGGAAAGAGTTCAACTTCAGAGCGAGGATAAAAACAATGTCAAGAGTGTGACCATGGTCATGGGTAGAGCCGGACATCTGTTGAACAAGGTTAAAAGAGTTGGTAAATTTTTTTTTTTGTGCATTTTTCCCCTTTTTTCTCCCAAATTGTATCCAGCCAATTACCCCACTCTTCTGAGCCGTCCCGTCCCGGTCGCTGCTCCACCCCCCTCTGCCGATCAGGGGAGGGCTGCAGACAACCACATGCCTCCTCCCATACATGTGGAGTTGCCAGCCGCTTCTTTTCACCTGACAGTAAGGAGTTTCATCAGGGGGACGTGGGAGGATCATGCTATTCTCCCAGTTCCCCCTCCCCCCTGAACAGGCACCCCGACCGACCAGAGGAGGCGCTAGTACAGGGCAGCGTCCGAGTGATGTCATAGCATCGCTGTCGCTATGGATGCGTCACAGGAAGTCAGACATGCGGAGCACGTTAGACAGTATAGCATGGCTGTGTTTACAACACCAACTCACATACATGCTGCCATATATCCGATAATATTAAATTACGCAAAAAACGAAGAAAATTACAACAAACTGCATACTTCTAATGTAGTCTAGTACATCCGATGTCTGACTTTCGTTTGCTGCGAAGCTTCTGCTTCCGCTTGGGAAGGGCTAACAATAGCTCATGGACACTGCCCCATTGTGTCTGTGGGGACACCCAACCAAGCTGGAGATAACGCGGGAATTCGAACTTGGTAGGCAACGGAATAGACTGCCATGCCACCTGGACACCCCCATGCACTTCTAAAGCTTATTTTCCAAAGTTTCTTTTCACTGGTGTGTTCGCAAGGTATTTATAAGAAAAACCAAAAAGCCGCCATGTCATATTCTTATGTTGCAGTGGTTCTTACCCATATGACTTCTTCAGCAAATGTCCAAACTGTTCAACAGCAGAATAAAGTATCACTCCTGTCATAAAACTTCTTCCTCTTCACAACTCACAGTTTCCACCTATGTCTAAGCTGTAAATGCAACTTAAAATCACTGCTAAAAATGGCTTCCCTCTTTGGGAAACAAAGTTGACGTATGCTGGGTAACACATTGATGACAGATGGGCCTCCACACTATAGACAATATGATGGCATAAAAGTGTCAGACCTGCCACTTCCTCTCTTACCACTCTCACACATGTTAATTGCAGGCTATTAATGGCATGCTGATTGCTTTATGGCAAGATAACAAACAAAGCATTCTGTTTGGCAGAGATGGAAATGAGGTCATGTGATGCGTGAAAAATGGAAGGAAATGCCAAGTGGACAATTCACACCACAAAGTACTATAAGTGATGAGTTCTCTTTTTTTTTTTAAATCACAACCTCTCTAAAATCCATCATTGCTCCAGAGTCCTGGGAACCACAACAGTTTAAAAGGGGCCCCATCAGGAGATTCCCAACAAACTGAAGAAGTGTTTAATTTAACTGTGTTTACTTAACGTGGCCTGTATATGAATGGATATTGTAATAATAAATGTTCATTCTGTCTGCTGTTATTTTCCAAACTAATTTATACAAAAATTAAGCCACAGAACAACTCTTGTTAAATCAGAAAAAGCGCTTTTGGAAACCCTATATCACACTTATACAATATTTTGCTTCCTTTACACTAAAATAGCAGTTTTCACTTGGAAGTGTTACCCAGACGGGATCTATAACTCATGGCTCACAGACAGCAAAAAAACAGCAAAAGGCGATGTGGTTGATGTTCATATGATACTTCATTCAGACTGTAAAGTCTCCAATTTTCTGCAGTAAACAAAGTCTTGTCTGTCTCTTTCATCTTAGTGGCTGTATTAAACACACTAGTTACTGTTTAGACATGCCTGGGGGCAGAAATGCTAGTTGTTGTGATATTGGAGCCTCTAGTGTGGACTAGAAAGCTCCTGAGAGCTTGTTGACTAAATCACATGCTCAAGTTATAACAAGCCCCAGAACCCCCAACCCTACCCCTATCCCCCCCCCTCCACTTTACCCTGCACTGCTTAGTGACTAGTGCTGTTGTATTACACTTATCACTTATAGTTGTTTTGATGGACTTATTGTGGAGGAAGGTCCAACCAGCCAATTCTTCAAACCAATAATAATTTATTATGGTGGCCAGGGTTGGAATCTCATGTCATAATCTGTATCAGGCCATTTTCCCCCTCAATTCTACACAGAAATGCTCATGAGCACACACACACACACACACACACACACACACACACACACACACACACACACACACACACACACACAGTCATTCAAGTGAGTTTTATTAAATCAATTCAATTTTGTTGGTATAGCCCAATATCTCAAATTACAAATTTGCCTCAGGGGGCTTTACAGCGCCACAACATACTGCCCTTAGACCCTTACATCGGATAAGGAACAACTCCCTAAAAAAAAATTAAAAAAAATCACCCTTTAACAGGGAGGAAAAAATAGGGAGAAACCTCAGGAGGAGCAACAGAGGAGGGATCCTAGATGGACCAAAATGGACAGATGTGCAATGGATGTTGTGTGTCCAGAGTAAAACACAATTTACAGAATACAACACTGAAAGAGGATAACACAATTATAATGGCATTATAAGATATATGAAGAATGTGATGAGGAGGACGCCTAGCAGTGTCCAGATGCCACCAGAACAGCCCGGGACCTGAGCCATGTGACCACCATCACCATGTAGCCCTGACAGGAGGACAGACTACACCTACATGCACACAGGGGGAACTCACATCACACCATTCACATATACAGGAGAAGAGACAAGAAAAGACTTTGTTCACACAGGAGACTGAGAAAGACATGAAAACAGTTGCAATAGCCAATACTCTATAATCTCATCGGCAGAGCAGTGCTTGGTAAATTCAATGGGAGAGAAACCTGCCATGCAGTACAGGTTGTGAAGCACTCAATGTAACGGCAACTAATTTTAGGTTAAGGCAAAAAGATGAGTTTTAAGTTTGAATTTAAAGGACTCAACGGACTGATTGTCTAATGGCAGCAGGCAGGTTATTCCACAAGAACGGGGCCTGATAGGAAAAGGTCCTGTCACCAGCTGGCTTCTTTTTAACTTTGGGTACACACAGGAGCCCTGTATTTTGAGAGCAAAGGGGTCGAGATGGAATGTACGGTTTAAGGAGATCAGACAGGTATGATGACGCAAGCCCATTTAGGATTTTGTAAGACAGCAGAAGCACCTTGAAGTCTGACTGAAGATGGATAGGAAGCCAATGATGGGAGGCCAGAATTGGTATAATATGATCAAATTTTCTAGTTTGTTAGGATTCTAGCTGCAGCATTTTGAACCATCCAAAGAATTTTAGTACTAGCACGGGGCAGACCTGAAAACAGAACATTACAGTAATCAAGTCTGGATGAAACAAATGCATGTATTGGAGTCTCCGTGTCAGCCATGGACAGAAAAGACCGAATTCCAGCTATGTTACATAAGTGAAAAAAGGCAGTCTTGGTGATTTCTTTACGATTTTTGGCTGCCACACTGTGAAGTCACAGAGTTGTCGATTGTTATTGTTACTTGATCAGATTGGTGTCTGTGTCTAGCAGGGCCAACGACCAGCAACTCAGTTTTATCCGAGTTTAAAAGCAGGACATTTAGTGACGTCACATTTTTCCCAGCAGCCAAGCAGGCCTCTAAATAAGTAATCTGACTATGATCGTCAGTGCTTATAGGCACATACAGCTGAGTATCATCTGTATAGCAATGGAAATTTATTCCATGACTGCGTATAATTTGCCAAGAGGCAAAACATAAAGAGAGTATAAGAATACGATAGTGATTTGTAGTATAACACCATACACATGTTTATTGGACTGCTATGCTTTTATGAGGTCCTTTTTCCTCTGATGTGTTTGCAGGTTGTCACAGCCCCAGGCCATGTCTCCAGTTGTTTCTCTTGTGTTTCTATGTGTTATCCTTTGTCCCAGTGTCTCCTGTTTTGTACTGTGTGTCTGTGACTGTGTATGTGGTGTGGGCCATAGGCGGAAACCCTCTGCCTATGGACACGATCCCCTATCCTGGGAAAAATATGTTCCCTCCCCCAATATATCACTGTAAACACAAAATATGCAACGAAAACACTTGTGCTGATTACAGATGCTTAAGTTTCAAAAGATTGCGACCCCCTACGTTTGCCTCAAAATGGTTTGATCCACTGCACCCCCCCCCACACACACACACACAGCCCTCAGCAGTGGCACATGATGCAGGTACAGTGCATGTATTTGAATCTGACAGTCATTGGTGGCTGACCTTCACTAAGTAGTTCAAACTCGTGTTAATTTCGTTAATGAAAACTACAACTATATATGTTGGTAAGCAAACTTTTTTTCCATGACTAAGACTGAGTGAAATGGACTGATATAAATATGTACGATGATGTTTGACCGAAATAAATCATTCATTCATTCATTCAAATACGAGATGATGATGAGATGGCACTGACATGTAATACTGTTGATGAAAACAGACGAGACTAAAATGTAGTTTAAAAGATTAAAAAAAATTTGCCAAAATCCCTCTATTTTTTTTGACAAAAATAAGAGAAGATAGTACAGTGTGGGAGTGCAGGAATGCGGAGACGGAGAGATCGAGTCGAGTCAATTCCGTGTACTCGCCACAAAACGACACCGATACAGCACAATCTCTCGTGGCAACCAGCTAACCGCTAGGCTGCTGCAAACATGGCTCCAACCCGGAAACTCTAAGCAGTACCTATGTCAGCACTCTGAACGTCTGCCTTAAAGGAGCAGCAGCCCCTGGTGAAGCTACCCTCAATTGTGTATCACCACAACAGACTTTTTTTAAATTTATCCTCAGTCACTTTACAGCTGTTAATGGCTCAGACTGGCCTCCTACCGCAGTTTCTGCTGTAGTTTCTAGGAGCGCTCGTTTTGTGTTCTGTTTGAACAATGGATCCTGGAAACCCGCAGGGGTTAAAGTGGGATTTGGTAAGTGGGGGATCTCTGAAATCAGGAAATTAACCCTACGAGCACATGCACACACACACCCACTACATGCTCAATAAATCACTGGCTACATGTTCAATTTAAAAATTGAAATGCATTTTAATCAGTCTTTTGTATTAGTTGAACATGCCACAACTAGCCAGCAACGTCAGCTACTAGCTAGCAACGTTACCGGGTGGAAGTTAGCTAGTTAGCTAGCTAACGTTACGTTCGCTAACGTTAGTTGCTTGAATGAAAACCACAGCAGAGCTAGACAAAACTATTGGAAATACTATTGGAAATACACTGAAGATACTCACTCTTTATGCCCCCCAATCCAAGATAATAGCGCAGGTAGCAGGTTGACGCTCTCTCGAGTCTTGTCTGACTGGTGCGGTGAACTGACCCTGACCCGTGAGTGTGAAGCCAGTCTCTTTTGATGTCAAGTCTGGTGAAGCCAGACAGCAGGCAGGTGCGGGTCACGTGAGGACGCGATATCATTCAAACTTTTAGAAAAAGTAAAGTAGTATAAAAATAGAAGAACGACTTTATTTGCGATTTATTTTGTAATGCTTGTGAATTGGCTGCATCATGTTTTTTGTTTTAAATTTTACTGTGACAAAAAGGTTGAAATTACTCCTGTCTACAGAGTGCCGGATCTCAGCTCCGGTTGACTTGGGGGAGGAGGGGAAGTGCCGGTGTCGGGATCCGGGTAGCTCCGACCCACTTTAATCACTGGAAACCCGCAATGGTAACACGGCCTGCAGACACAGATAGAAGTTACCACATCAAAACCAGAGAAGTACAGACCTATCGATGCAATCGCCGACACCTCGGCGAAAAAAGAATAAGATACAAGTGCAACAGACACCCAGCAGACGGAGCCCAGCGCCAGCAAGTTCGTCAGCAGGAACCTGCTGAACCTCCAGACCTGGACAGTCAGCCAAACGGACAGCGGTTTGGCTATACCACATGATCAGGTCGCACTATCAAACCAAGGCAAGTTCTTTATTTGTGAGCATTTGTAAAGGGTCGCTGCCCTATGAATTTTTTTTTAAATCATGTGAATGCACTTATCTTTAATGTGTTGTACTTACCTGTTCATATTCACATGAATGCACTTACCTGTAAATGTTATTGCACTTACCTGTTCATATTCCTTTGAATGCACTAACCTGTAGTGATCCTACCTGTTCATGCTTTGTCTTCCTTATCTGTCATCGTGGAGTTATTGCACCTTGATGAGCTCCAGTACCTCCCGCCTACTGAATGTTCATACAGGGCACATCGTTCCTCTGCTGAAGTTATAACAGACATTTTCCATTTGTTGCGCAGGTTCAAGCTACCAGCATTGCATCGACCAAAGAATATATGTAATGTGGAATTTATGTTGTCCCAGCTTAATGTTCTACAATTAGCATGTGTTGTGGTGACAAAGGCATTGTTCTGTATTTCAAAAACGTTACACCAATAGGATTGTTCTGGTAGCATGTAAGGTAGCACTTTTCGGAAAAAATGAGATGTAACATTATGATATGCTAGTCAGCATAGCCTTTGTACCTTACAGCTTGCCATAGAATAGTGACATTTTCAAGTCCCGCGTGATTGGAGCAGTCATGTATGTGATCCAAAATGGTGGAATGAATAAACACAGTGCTGAGCCGGAATATGCATTTATTGTTTTACTAAGTTTATAAATGTGCCACAGGGCAAATAGTACAGGAGGTAGACTCACAAATTAGTCTCTGTTAACAAGGAACTAGTCTCGCAAATTAGTCTCTGTTAACAAGGAGCTATCCATCCATCCATTATCTGAACCGCTTATCCTGCTCTCAGGGTCGCGGGGATGCTGGTCTCTAAACGCTTCGCTCAACTAGAGACAGGACAATCCCAGCTTTCGTTGCTAAAACTGGGAGGAAGCAATTAGAGAGTTTAAAAAAAAACTGCATCGTAAAACCAATCCGAAGTCTTTAGGGCGGCCCTTCATATTGAGGCGGTGACATACAGAAGTCGTGTGTTTGTAAACAGTAGTACCAGCAACACATGCATTATAGGTTGCCTCAGCAGTTATATCAACTATTTTGCATTTAGATGTCCCCAGACATTGGTAGGCGGAGATCTCTGATTGTATGTTATCGTGAGACTGACAAGAAGCGACCAACAAACCACCACCCACCCCTGCTACGCTAGTTTTAAAACAAACGAATCCCCCATGCTGAGGATAGCAAGTAGACTGGAGCCGCTTTCACGAGACAGACGACTGTTTACACCTGGCATTAACATGCGTCTTGGGTGATCTGATCACAAGTGGACAGCTCTAAATGCGTCTTGAGATGTGATCGCTCGGGCCACATTTGGAGGTGGCCTGGGACGCATTTGTCCACATCGCATTTAAAGCGTAAACGCACGTGGCCCAGGCCACATTGAAGGACCGCTTACTCAATTGACGTCAGTTGACTAGGCGGTCCCCAAACTCATCTGGGTTTAGTTTTTTTTGCCCCCCCCCCCACCTCGTCTGTAATTTCTGACACACATCAGACCCACAACTGTGTATATGCCCTGACCCGCTTGAAAATTTAGTCAACTTCAGGTCCAAGTTCTTTATCCACTGCAGCGCAGAGCCCGACCCTCTCAAAACCTGGGGTCAGCCCTATGTTCCCTCAGCCTTGTGGTTTAGCTATCGAATAGGTTAGCTATCAGTTAAGGTTAGGTTAAGGTAAGCATTGGGTTTCGGTTAGGGTTAGGTAGAGGTTGAGGTTAATAGGTTAGGCTGTTTAGGTCGCTTAAATGAAATAGGGTTGAGGGAACCTAGACACACTCCCCTCAAACCCGCTGGAATAATTAAGTAATCTGAGCCTGAACCGACGTGATCGGGTCGAGCCTGAAAGGGTTCGGGTTTAGAACAAACTTCATACATTTACATTTTCCCATATAATGAGTTTTAACAATGATTTTCTAATTTTGTTGTGTATTTTAAGCACAAAATGAAAGAAGGCAAAAAAAATTGGAGCCCTTATGGTCCTAATTCACTCAGTTAATTTTCCTCATCAGATTATTTGTTTCTATCTGGCGCGACATACATTTCCTGCATCCATGCCATTGTAATAATGTGGAATTATTAATAGATTATTTCTTAAATGCAGTATATCAGGATTGAAGGCTTTCAGACAGATCTACATCATCATCATCATCATAAAGTTTATTTACACAGCACTTTTTGAAAACCTGTGGAATGGAAATAAAAGAAAAGAAGTGCAGTTGGGATATGGGATGATTTTGGTAGAATAATTGACAGTACTAATTTACAGATGTGAAATACGTCAGACTAATTGACGGCGCATTAAAATGAGGCTCGGGTGAGCAAGAGTGTCTCATTTTGTTAAATGCCTGTTGCTTCAACTCCTCTCTCCTCGCCTTTTTGTACGTGTTTACTTGTTTATTTATGTGATTGTGACACGTCCCACGGGAAGGGTTCAAATGAAGGTGGACTTTTATCACCACGTTTAAATTGTAGAAAAAATTGTACAACAATTAGCCTAATCACAGCCTTTGGCTAAATGCAAGTAAATCACTTGACATGTCCTGTGAGATCCAGAAACGCGGCCATTGTGAATTACTGTATTTAATGTGTGTTCCTTGTGACCAGTAGCTTGAGGAAAGAAGCTGCTTTGATGTTTGGTGCAAATTTCCCCCTAAGATATACACTACCGTTCAAAAGTTTGGGATCACCCAAACAATTTTGTGTTTTCCATGAAAAGTCACACTTATTCACCACCATATGTTGTGAAATGAATAGAAAATAGAGTCAAGACATTGACAAGGTTAGAAATAATGATTTGTATTTAAAATAAGATTTTTTTTACATCAAACTTTGCTTTCGTCAAAGAATCCTCCATTTGCAGCAATTACAGCATTGCAGACCTTTGGCATTCTAGCTGTTAATTTGTTGAGGTAATCTGGAGAAATTGCACCCCACGCTTCCAGAAGCAGCTCCCACAAGTTGGATTGGTTGGATGGGCACTTCTTGCGTACCATACGGTCAAGCTGCTCCCACAACAGCTCAATGGGGTTCAGATCTGGTGACTGCGCTGGCCACTCCATTACCGATAGAATACCAGCTGCCTGCTTCTGCTCTAAATAGTTCTTGCACAATTTGGAGGTGTGTTTAGGGTCATTGTCCTGTTGTAGGATGAAATTGGCTCCAATCAAGCGCTGTCCACTGGGTATGGCATGGCGTTGCAAAATGGAGTGATAGCCTTCCTTATTCAGAATCCCTTTTACCCTGTACAAATCTCCCACCTTACCAGCACCAAAGCAACCCCAGACCATCACATTACCTCCACCATGCTTAACAGATGGCGTCAGGCATTCTTCCAGCATCTTTTCATTTGTTCTGCGTCTCACAAACGTTCTTCTTTGTGATCCAAACACCTCAAACTTGGATTCATCCGTCCACAACACTTTTTTCCAGTCTTCCTCTGTCCAATGTCTGTGTTCTTTTGCCCATCTTAATCTTTTTCTTTTATTGGTCAGTCTCAGATATGGCTTTTTCTTTGCCACTCTGCCCTGAAGCCCAGAATCCCGCAGCCGCCTCTTCACTGTAGATGTTGACACTGGTGTTTTGCGGGTACTATTTAATGAAGATGCCAGTTGGGGACCTGTGAGGCGTCTGTTTCTCAAACTAGAGACTCTAATGTACTTATCTTCTTGCTCAGTTGTGCAACGCGGCCTCCCACTTCTTTTTCTACTCTGGTTAGAGCCTGTTTGTGCTGTCCTCTGAAGGGAGTAGTACACACCGGTGTAGGAAATCTTCAATTTCTTAGCAATTTCTCGCATGGAATAGCCTTCATTTCTAAGAACAAGAATAGACTGTCGAGTTTCAGATGAAAGTGCTCTTTTTCTGGCCATTTTGAGCGTTTAATTGACCCCACAAATGTGATGCTCCAGAAACTCAATCTGCTCAAAGGAAGGTCAGTTTTGTAGCTTCTGTAACGAGCTAAACTGTTTTCAGATGTGTGAATATGATTGCACAAGGGTTTTCTAATCATCAATTAGCCTTCTGAGCCAATGAGCAAACACATTGTACCATTAGAACACTGGAGTGATAGTTGCTTGAAATGGGCCTCTATACACCTATGTAGATATTGCACCAAAAACCAGACATTTGCAGCTAGAATAGTCATTTACCACATTAGCAATGTATAGAGTGTATTTCTTTAAAGTTAAGACTAGTTTAAAGTTATCTTCATTGAAAAGTACAGTGCTTTTCCTTCAAAAATATGGACATTTCAATGTGATCCCAAACTTTTGAACGGTAGTGTAGGTTTGTAATAAAATATGATCAGCTATTGCATGCTATGGCAAGCTTTGTGAATGACTTTAAAATAGAACAATTAGCAAACACATGTGCTCTAGAACTGGCAAGTATACTTGTCATCGCATTCTTATTTTAGTGGTAATCTAGTGTTATTTGTGGTGACTTTACGCCATCTAGCGGCTTCCCTTAAAATAGAAATGATTTCGTAAATACGTAGTAGTCAAAGGCCGTGACGTCGCCGGTCAAAGTTCGTTCTAATTCAGGAAGCTGATTGAATGAAGTTGTGTGATTACACTGATTACACCGAAATCTTTTAAATTTCCTACTAACTCTTGAAAGCGTTCATGCCTTGGGAAGGCTTTGCTTGTAAGTATTGACTTAGAAATGTATTTAAGAATATATCGATAGAATGTTTTGAATGCTCGTTTAAGTCGTGTTAGCCATGTTCGCTTCGCAAGCTATTCTATGTAACCTGATTGATAGGCTAGGCTAGTGCATATCTGTTTGTATGGAATATGAGTAATGAAAAGACACATTTATAATGTACATTTTGTGTTTGCAGTTTTACAAAAAAATAATAACACTCCATTGCTGAACTGAAGACAAGTAAAAGCCTGGAAACTACATCTTGCCTCTGAGGTTCATTGGATGTGTTAGCTGTTAGCTGTCTGTCTAGTTGAATGAACGGGCGTGAAATGAGGACAGAACAGTAAAAAAGCAATCTCACGGCGGACAGAACTACCCAATAAGAGTGGTCTTCAGTCCCAACGCTTCTCATCTTCACCACTGCTCACGCTAGGCTCACATCAGCACTGAATGATGGAAGTAAAGCAGGGATCTGAAAAAACACAGCGGTCCGCTGTTGAAACCAGGTCAGTCGCTTCTATAACATCCAATGGATCGACAGCTAGCAGAGCTGCTGTGGCTTGCGCTAAAGTTGAAGCAGCTCGCGCACAATCTAAATTTGCCAAAATGGAATCAGAAATTATGATTGAAAAAGCCCATATAGAAGCAAGATTGAACACACTGAAGCATGAAAAGGTGGTGGCAGCAGCCATTGCTGAGGCTAGTGTGCTCGAAGCAGCAGCAGAAGAGTTTCAAAAAGGTGATAGACACTCAGTTATTGAAGAGGCCACTGAAAGAACGCGCCAGTATGTTGAACACCAGCAACTGCCACCATCCGAAAGCATCAACCCTTATTCACAGCTCATAGAACCTATTGTTCACGTAATGAGACCGGGGACTCCACCCAGACAACACTTCACCACTTGTGTCTCCAACATGAGGAATGAGAGCACTTCTAGGCCAGCGTCGCCTCAAAGATAAAACAACCCGCTTCATCACCCTTCTCCAGCACAACCATCAGCCAACACAGCTCAGTACTCATCCAAAAGAGCCATTCTACAACAGCCACTAGATGGCACTAATGAGATTAGTGGTGTAGCAAGATACTTGCCACGCAGAGATCTTATCACCTCTGGTCTCACAAAGTTTGATGACTGCCTCGAGAATTACTGGGCGTGGAAATCTTCTTTCCTTAATGTGACTGATGGATTGCAGCTCAGTGCCAGTGAAGAGCTGGACCTCCTCATTAAGTGGCTGGGGCAGGAATCTGCAAAACATGTAAGGAGAATAAGAGCAGTGCTTGTTAGTCATCTTCCTGCTGGATTAAGCAAAGCCTGGCAGTGTTTAGAAGAATGCTTTGGGGCTCCAGAGATAATTGAGAAATCACTCTTTGACAGGGTCATGCACTTTCCAAAGGTCAGTGGCAAAGATCCTGTGAAACTGAGAGAGCTGGGCGATCTCCTGCAAGAGGTAGAAGCTGCCAAATTCGAGGGTGGCCTCCCTGGCCTAAGCTATCTCGACACTGCACGTGGTATCGCCCCAGTACTTGACAAGTTACCGCACAATATCCAAGAACGGTGGCTCTATCGGGGTTTTGAGTATAAAGCTGACCATGGCGTGACCTTCCCTCCATTCGCATTCTTCTGTGATTTCATCTGCAAAGAAGCACGACCATGTAACGACCCAGGTTTCAGGCTGACAACAGGTAGCAAAGATCACTTCAAGTCAGATGTGTCTGTAAAGAGACCATACAAAAGCTCACAAGACTGATATACCACAGGAGAAGGACAAGCAGGAAGGTTTTAGCTATAAAGCAGGTGATGTTGAGAGACAGTGCCCTCGCCATAAGAAGCCGCATCCCCTCAAGTGCTGCAGAGGGTTCCACAGCAAACCTATTGAGAAGTGTAAGGCCTTTCTTAAGGACAATGGTGTTTGTTTTAGATGCTGCTCCTCAACCAGCCATGCGACCAAGGGCTGCAACACAGCCGTCAAGTGTAGAGAGTGTGAAAGTGAGAACCACATATCTCTGCTCTTCCTCCTGGACCGCCGCTGTCTCCACTTCCTGGGCATGGCGGGGAGGGAACAGAAACAACACTTCAGCCTGCTGTCTCATCAAACTGCATTGAAGTCTGTGGAGAGGGTCAGAGCACAATTCCTGCTCCAAGATCTGCTTAGTGAAGGCCTTCCCTAAAGCACACCCAGAAAGAGTGACAAGAGCATATGCTGTGCTTGGTGACCAAAGTAACCGGTCTCTTGCCAGGTCTGACTTCTTTGACATGTACAGCATCAAGGGGACTCACTCGCCATTTACACTCTGTATGTGGGCTGGAACAACAGAGATGACCGGGAGAAGGGCTATAGGCTTTGTGGTGGAATCACTAGATGGAGCTACAACAGTCACACTGCCTACGCTAATCGAGTGCAATAACATTCCAAGTGACAGAGCTGAAATACCAACTCCTGAGGCGGCACTACATCCCCCTCACTTCAAGCCAATAGCACACTCTAGCCCACCTCTCGATCCTAAAGCTAAGTTCCTCCTACTCCTGGGTCGAGACCTACTTAGAGTTCACAAGGTGAGAGAGCAACGGAACGGCCCACACGATGCCCCATATGCACAGAGATTAGACTTGGGATGGGTTATCATAGGCAATGTCTGCTTAGCGGACACTCACACGCCTGCAGCTGTTCATACCACACCAACATCCTTGAAAACAAACGCCCTTCCTTCTTCAGCCCATGCCCAAACAAAGTTTGCATCATAGAGAAATATGGGTCCAAGTCTGAGCACAGACTCTTCCCCGTCCCTGAAATGCTTGCACCCTATGAATGCCCTCTAGGAGAAACTGTCTTTAATACATCCAAAGACGACAACAAAATAAGGCTTTCTGTTGAAGACAGACCTTTCCTGGACGTCATGAACAGAGAGATGTACATGGACGATGGCAACAGTTGGGTGGCGCCACTCCATTTCAGAACACCCACCAGCGCCTCCCTCACAATCAGGGCCAGGTCCTCACATGGCTGGCATCTCTCCAGCACACACTGGAGAGAAGGCCTGAGATGATGAACCACTTTGTCACCTTCATGCAAAACATCTTTGATCGTGACCAGGTTGAGCGTGCTCCTCCACTCCAAAAGGGAAAAGAATGGTGGTATTTACCCATCTTTGGTGTTCACCATCCGCAGAAGCCAGGCCAGATAAGAGTGTTTTTTGGTTCAAGTGCAAAGTGTCATGGTGTCTCCATCAACGATGTCCTCCTGTCTGGACCAGACCTAAATAACAGCTTGGTATGAGTCCTGCCGCGGTTCAGGCATGAGGTCATAGCAGTAACTGTGGACATAGAACATATGTTTCACAGCTTTGTCGTGAGTGAAGACCATCGAGATTTTCTCTGCTTCCTGTGGCATGAGCACAATGATCCTGCTAATGACATCTGTGAGTATCAAATGAAAGTTCATGTGTTTGGCAACAGCCCATCCCCTTCAGTTGCTATATATTGTCTTCGTCATGCTGCAGCTCATGGTGAAGAAGAATTCGGGTCAAATGCACGACGCTTCATTGAGAGGGAGTTCTATGTTGATGACGGACTCTTGTCGAGGCCCACAGCTAATGAAGTCATCGATCTGCTGAAGCGGACGCAGAAGATGCTCGCCACATGCAACCTTCGTCTTCACAAAGTTGCATTTAAGTCATGGAAGCATTTCCTGTCGATGACTGCGCCAAGGGGCTTAAAGATCTAAACCCGGATGCTGAAGCAACACCCATTCAGCGAAGCCTCGGTCTTAGGTGGGACCTAATGAAAGACACTTTCACCTTTCAAGTTGCTGACTCAGCAAAACCCTACACGTGCAGAGGTGTCCTAGCCACCATCAATGGACTTTTTGACCTGTTAGAATTTACTGCACCAGTAACCATCCAGGGAAAGATGCGGCTCAGGGAGCTACCAAGCGAGGCCTTAGATTGGGACTCGCCACTACCCATAGAAAGGGAAACAGAGTGGAGAAGCTCTCTCAGTGATCTCAAACAGCTACACATTCTGAGACCATATGCTGCTGCTACAATTTCAACAGCCACCAGAAAAGAGCTACATGTGTTCTCAGACGCCTCAGTCAAAGCCATTGCAGCAGTTGCCTACCTCAAATTCATTGACGCAGAAGAGAAGCCTCATGTAGGGTTTGTACTAAGAAAGGCCAAATTAGCTCCACAGTCTGCTCTTACAGTCCTGAGATTAGAACTCGGTGCGGCTGTTTGAGCTGTAGAGATTGCAGAGCTCATCACCAGCAAACTGAACTTTGTTCTTGATGCTACTAAATTCTACACAGATAGCAGCATAGTCTTAGGATACATAAGCAACCAGACAAGGCGGTTCTATGTATATGTCAGTAACGGAGTGCAACGTATCCAAAGAACCTCAGAACCAATGCAGTGGCACTACGTCTCCTCCACAAGCTGTAAACCAGCCAACATAGGCACACGCTCTGCCTGCAGCTATGTTGGGTGACAGCACCTGGCTCAAAGGACCTGCCTTCTTGTTACAAGCCAGCAGAAAGCCAGAAGCTGAAACATATGACCTTGTTGACTCTGATTCAGACACTGAAATACGAGCACTTGTTACTCACCTGTGACTCTCAGCTTGAATCTCAGCGTTTTGAGCGCTTTTCATTGTGGAAGAAGCTGATCAGGGCCATAAGCTTGCTCATTCACATCGCTGAGTCCTTTAAAAGCAAAGATCAAGACCAGATTTGCAGTTCATGGCATCATTGCAAAAAGCCACGCACAGTCGAGCTGACGCAAGCAGAGGTCGTCATCATCAAATGTGTGCAGCGAGAGGCCTTTGAAGATTAACTTACCTGCATAGCCAGCGGAAAGGATGTTCCTAAACACAGTCCTCTACACAAGCTCAGTGCCTACTGTGATGAAGATGGGAAGATCAGAAAGATCGAGGTGAAGGTCTCCAAGGATGGAGCCGTCAAGACTTATCTGAGACCTGTGTCCGAGACGGTGCTCCTCATGTCACCTAAAGACTGACTGTTGCATAACTGTGTTTATGGTGAAGTTAATGCATCATTAGTTCAATTAATAGTGGTATCTCACAATACCAGGCGGGGAGTATCATGGCATTCTTATTTTAGTGATAATCTAGTGTTATTTGCGATGATTTTGCGCCATCTAGCGGCTTCCCTTAAAATAGAAATGATTTCGTAAAACGTAGTAGTCAAAGGCCGTGACGTCGCTGGTCAAAGTTCATTCTAATTCAGGAAGCTGATTGAAAGAAGTAGTGTGATTAAGCTGTTCTCTGGGAAATCTTTTATATTTCTTACTAACTCTTGAAAGCGTTCATGCCTTGGGGAGGCTTTGCTTGTAAGTATTGACTTAGAAATGTATTCAAGAATATATCGATAGAATTTTGTGAATGCGGGTTTAAATCGCGTTAGCCGCGTTAGCTTCGAAAGCTATTCTCTGTAACCTGATTGATAGCTAGGCTAGTGCATATCTATTTGTATGGAATATGAGTAATGACAAGACACATTTATAATGTACGTTTTGTGTTTGTTTTCAGTTTTACAAAAAAGAATAACACTCCATTGTTGAACTGAAGACAAGTAAAAGCCTGGAAACTACATCTTGACTCTGAAGTTCATTGGATGTGTTAGCTGTTAGCTGTCTGTCTAGTTGAGTGAATGGGCGTGAAATGAGGACGGAACAATACTTACTAGCTAGTAACATTAGCATACCAGCTAACATTACACACACGCCCAGGCAGCCTGGAAAAGTGGCATTTCGTGGTTAGTCGTCATATGGGAAGCTTCATTAGTGAGGTTAATTTCTAGCAACTTCTGTAACTCAGGAAAAAATTAATTTCTAGCATATAGCTACATTTAGGCCTTTTATAGTGGTCATTCTTAGCAGTTGTCAGTGAAATAACTTATGCAGTCCTCTTGAGGATAACATTGTTTGCTATGCCGGGGAATGGTCAGGTTAATATTTAAGTAAAAAAAATAAACTCATCATAGATTTTAAGAAAGCAAGTTATGTATCAATTAAAAGTCTTTCATTCTGATCTTTATTCTAAAGCTAAATTATGTTCATCTTTTTGTACAAAACATTTTACAATATGGATTATATAAAGTTAATACAATTTAAAGTGAATTGATTCCTCTCCTGAATAATGCTTACATAACACATAAATGACTGTGTTTTAGTGTCTATTGAGTGAGTTGTTAGTGTTTTTTAAGTGCTGTTGATTTGAAGTTGCAACTGGTATGCCTAATCAATTTGATGGTGTTGTGGAGGATGAAAGAAAGGAGATGAGACCACTTCTCCTTTTGACCACACAGCAGTGGGGTCGTTTAATTCCTCCAACCAACTCAAAGTGAACAGTTCAATATCTTAAAACCTCAGCCTCATGTCTACTCACAATACCCCTTGCTAACCCCTGCCCACTGTCTTAAAGGGACCGTCTCTGGCTCGCATGGTAAATATCTAACCTGCAAGTAGGTCACTACACACGCCCCCCCAGAATTCCACATGACAAAAAGAAAAAAAGAAACGTGGTGGGGGACAAATAATGCGGCCAAAACGGCTCTTCTTGAAGGGTGTTGGGGCAGGGGGCGTTCACGCCGAGGGGGCTGGGCCAGTCGAACCGGCCTGTGCAAGTCCAGGTGAAAACCATTCCTGCTTACCACCAACATCTACCACAAAGTTCTTAGCCCCTGCCGCCAGGATACAGAAGGGGCCATCATAGGGGGGGGCACAGGGGGGTACGGTGGGCATCATGCCGGATTAAGACGTACCCGGCCGACTGCAGGTCCTTGGGGATGTAAGACTGAGGGAGGCCGTGCCGCAAAGTTGGGACTGGAGTGAAAACGCCAGCGTCATCCTGGAACACAGCCCGTTGGCGGGCAGCAGATCTGGGTGCTGTGCCGTCTGGGAGAAATTCCCCCAGGACTCGCAGTGGCTGGCCGTAAACCAGCTCGGCCGACGAGGACTTGAGGTCTTCCCTAGGGGCGGTCCGGCTGGGTCCGCAGGCCAAGCATGGCCCATGGGAGCCAGCTGCTGTCAGTGAGGCTGGCACGAAGAGCGGCCCTCATAGAACGATGAAACCATTCACATAAACCGTTGCCCTGCGGGTTGTACGCTGTGGTGCAGTGCAGCTTCGCCCCTAGGCTTTCAGCGACTGCAGTCCAGAGCTCGAATGTGAACTGCAGGCCCCGGTCAGAAGTGAGGTCAGATGGTGTGCCAAACCGGGCTGTGTTCCAGGACGGTGCTGGCGTTTTAACTCCAGTCCCAACTTTGCGGCATGGCCTCTCTAACTCTTATATCCCCAAGGACCTGCAGTCGGCCGGGTATTATGTGGAGGATGAAAGAAAGGAGACAAGACCACTTCTCCTTTTGACCACACAGCCGTGGGGTCGTTTATTTCCTCCAGCCAACTCAAAGTGAAGAGTTCAATATCTTAAAACCGCAGCCTCGTGCCTACCCACAATACCCCTTGCTAACCCCCGCCCACTGTCTTAAAGGGACCGTCTCTGGCTCACATGGTGAATATCTAACCTGCAAGTAGGTCACTACAGTCTCTTTATACATTTTTCTTTACATAGAAGACACATCTCAGGGGATAAGTGGCAATGAACTGTCAGAGCCTGGTCAGGCTGGCCCATCATCTGCCACATCTGCAGAAGAAGCCACACCAATACTCAAATGTGCAGTGCTGGATGGAAAATACTTCCAAATAGTTACGCAGATCCCAAACAGAAAGATAGAGGTTGAGTGTAAGATGTGCACAGACAAAAAGGTCATAATATGTGGCTCTTGCAGCGACATCAAATTTTAAAACCCACTTGAAACGAAGGCACCCTGACAAAATAAAGGAATTTGAAGACCACAAAAAGGAATTTGCCAGTGGAAAAAGCAAAAAAAAACAAAAAAACTCAAACAAACAAATTAGTCTCTTTGAATGTGGTCCAGTAACACAAAATAAAATTCACTCTCGTCACATCCTGTCACTAAAGGCATGTACTTGTTGTGCATAAAGAATTTATAGACTTGGTACAGGAACTTAGTACATCCCCTTGAGGGTTTTTAGGCAATTTTCCTTTACATTCTCTTTCGAATTATAAATTGTATCTTTTTAATTTTTCATATGTGTGAATAAAGAAAGAAAGAAACAAACCAACAGGGACTTTGCCAAGTTGCTAAAGGTATGTCCAGGAGGACACTTGGGAGAAGAACCTGCCTTGCAACTCCCACCATTCAAACAGTTAGAGCTTCATTTCCTTGAGGAATACTGCAGACTCCTCAAGCCCATTGCCACTGCAATTGACCGCCTTCAAGAGGTCAGACCTCATGCTACTGTGTTGAGCTCATACCTGCCCTCTTTGATGATCAGGCTAAACTACATGACCTGCAAGCTTCAAAGCTGCAGTACTGCTCACATATAATAATGATAATAATAATTATAATTATAACTTTATTTATATAGCACTTCTCTAAAACAATGTTACAAAGTGATTCACAAAGAAATAAAACCGGACAATCAAAAATAAGAATTAAGACCAAATAAGCAAGAATAAAAATAAAAACAAATATCAAACATTTGTAAAAGCTTTTACAAAAAGGAAAGTTTTAAGACGAGTTTTAAAAGAAGCTAAAGACTTGGTTTTCTTAGTTCGATAGGAAAAGAGTTCCATATCTTGCAAGCCACCATAGCTGGCTTTGAGAAAAGGTTCAGTAGCTTCTTACAGCTGAAGACTGATGTCAGTGAAGCCATCCTGGCTACAGTAACCCACCCGTTTTCAAGATGAGGTGATTGCCTCTCAAACTAGCTGCAGAGAAGAAGAGGATACATCACCTGTTTCTGCCCTCAGCTGAAGAGCTTGGCCTTGTGTCAGAAAGTGAGATTGCCTCATCAAACTGCTGAAGAGAATGAAGACAATTGCTTCATCTTCTCTGACCAGGGTATGGGTAAACTACTGTCACCTCAGTGTCTAAGGGTAAACTAAATTTCATGAATGAATCATCCAAGATGAATATTCATCGATTAAAAAATAAATGAGTAGCTAGTTTCATGTCACATTTTAAAATATTTTTGTGATATTAAAAATCATTGAATTTAATGTAAATTCACAACAACCTTATTTCCCTGTTTGCCTCTACTGTTTCCAATCCCATCAACAGGAACTGAGAGTCAGCTGGGCAAAGAGATGTTGCCCAGTCACAGCAAAGCAGAGTTGGAGACCCTTCACTTTCTGGAGGACCCCTGAAAGGACCTTTCCTCACTGGATTAATATCCACTGATCAAGCTACTCTTTGTGAGATTCAACACCACTTTGCCATCATCGGCAGCAATTGAGAGTCTCTTCTCCTTTGCAGGCATGGTTTACCGCCCTCACAGAAGGCGATTAACTGAACTGATGGAGAAATTAATTGTGCTGAAAAACAACTAAAATGGAAATGGAAGGACTGCAGTGTTAGGGGGTACACAAAGGAGTATAGTCTTTTTTAAGGTTGCTGTTGGCGTTGGGGGGAGGGGGTGCTTCTCTTTCTCTTCTACTATTGTGTACTGTATCATACTCTGCTGTAATGGTACTGTTATGTGTCTTTTTCACTCATTCATTTGGTTGCTTGTAAAGTTGGCGATCTCAGAAATGTACCTTCTCCATGGCATTTATATGTATCATTCTTGAAAACGGCATCTGTAAAATGCCCAGTCTTATTGTCTTCTGAAAGAACAAGTGCATCACTGGCCTATCTGTTCAGTTCCCCCAGCTGCATTTCAATTGGCTGCTCACTCAGTCAGTCAATGGTCGCTTTGGCTGGCAGAAACCACCCAGCATGCACCCCTGAATTTCCAGCCTCCCACCTCCAAGATATATCCTGATTGGCAACTTCAACTTCACTTCACCTCACTTCAGTTCACTTCACTTCACTTTTTGGCCTGGCAGCCTGTCCAGGGGGTGCCCCCGCTTGCCGCCCAATGACTGCTGGGATAGGCTCCAGAATCCCCGTGACCCTGAGAGCAGGATAAGCGGTTTGGATAATAATGGAATTGCCACTTTAAATCTATGTGGGGAAATTAGCGGAAGCTGTTTCAGAGCCCGCACTACCAGGCTCATGAACAGCTTCTTTCCCCAAGCTGTTACCCACCTAAACCTGACTACCCACTGAATGTCTGTAAATGTGTTTATACTTGTGCTTCTTTTTTTTTCTTCTTATCTTTAGCTTTTAGTCTTCATCTGTATATATCTTATACTATGTTTGCTATGTTTGTATATGTCTGTCTTGCACTGTTTGGCAAAGCCACAGCCCTCATTTCGTTTTTAACATATGCCTGCACATTGATTTTATTGACAATAAATTGAATTGAATTGAATTGAATTGAACTGAATGAATTGAATTGAATTGAATTTTCAATGCAGGGGCGGTTAAGGTCAGACCCATATTGAGGCTACTAAATGCCCAAAATGTGATATCAGTTTGTATAGAATGTATTTTTGTATTTTCAAATTACAAATTATTTGTGTTTTAATTAAATACATTTTCTCATACCAGTATTTTGTATTTATTTTGATGTATTAGCTGAGCAAGTATTCGTAATTTGTAACAAGATACTTTTTGATGTATTTGTGCCCATCTCTGGATAAGACTAAAATGCCCAATCTTTTAGTTGGCTAAAACTTGACTTAACAAAAACAGGATTAGGTTGACTAAATATGATAAAAAACTAACAAGGACATTTGACACAGGACTGAAACTAAAAAAACAAAAACAAAAAACAAATGCTGAGAAGATTAACACTTGTTCAAACAAAGGATATGGTTGACATTTCTTTACTTCTACCACTCAATACAATAAAACAAATTTGTAATCATCACCAGTCTTTATTTCCCTGCAATGAATTACAGGTCACTGTTTACATTAACTAGTGGTTAACTGATATTTGCTAGCTGGTCACAGTACCCTATTTCATTGAATTTACCCGAAACTTACCCTAACATACCTTAACCTGACTTAACCCAACACTTACCTTAACCTAATCTTAACCGAGAGCTAACCTATTCTATAGCTATCCCACAGGGTTGAAGGAACATAGAGCTGACCCCCCCCCCGCCCCCCCCTCAGTACCATCAGTGTTCGCAGCTATTTGAATTCGAGTCAATGAGAGAAGCTGAAAATGCAATGTAGTGTTCCTTAGCTGGCAGGGAGCGTGTTTGTTAGCAGTTACAGCTCTACTTTTGGTGTCTCCTCTCAGGAATTGCTCTTGAGAAAATTTCATGTAATTGTCTCCTCCAATGTTGATATCAGATTTTTGCCCCTAGTGTGAGTGTGGCTTCCTTCTCTGGCACTCTGTGTCTTGTCTCCTGATTTGCGGGTTTTTCACCTTACCTGCCCCGCCTGCACACCTTTCTTCCATCAACTCAACAGTATATCTACTCCAGCTTTCCACATCCACTCATCGCCAGATTTTTGTTTCAACCACTGTGGTAGTCTCTCGTTCTTGGCTGCTCTGTAGTTGTATATTCAGAGTTATTCCTCGTTGTTTGCATTACCTGTATTTACCATGTCTCCTGGTGCTTCCAGGATCATTACTCCCTTGCCAGCCATGCTCACTTCCTTGTCATCTATCCTGTTCAGCTTTTCCATCCGCCATGTGTCTCTCACTTGTCTGCCATTCTGATTCCCCTTTATTCCTACAGTAAACCCCTTGTACATTATTTAATTCAATTTTTTGTGTCTGCATTTGGGTCCACCTCTACTGATCATAACACAGGCCTTCTGATGTGAAAAACATAATATATAAAATAATTATATATTTATGATTTTCTTTTTGGCATGATAGTGTTGTGATTAAAGAAGAAAACCAGGGGCGCCAAGTGTAACAGACGTTTTTTGTAGACAGAATGCTTTTTGTGCGACAAAACGCATAAATTCATTACAAAACCATATAACACCATAATGCTACACAATTTAAATTCTGTATGCGTTCTTTAACTCTGTCCATTAACTATGATCTTACCATGGTAAAGAGGCCATATCATGCTATGTCCCTGTTTACTATATGCATCAACTGGGCCTATGTACAAACACTTTAATGTTTTTACAGTCAAAAGGCACCCAGTTACAGCTGTATAGGCTGTGTGTGCAGCATGTCGTGCTCACTCAGCCTGAAAAGAGCTGTTTTCGCTTAAGGTCTCTTCTGTCTCTTCAAGCAACCCCCCCCCCCCCCACACACACACACACACACACTGTTCACTGTACCAAGCCCATGCTGTTATGATTGGCCAGCCGCTTAGAGCGTGTATCGGAAAAGTCATGCCCCTTACCATAACCAGATTTCAGCTCCATAGCCTCCCGGAACAGCTGAATATATATGTTGTAGCTATAGTAACAATGGTGTCGGTTCTGCCGTACTTCATAGACGCATGTAAACTAGGGTTGGGTACCGTTCACATTTGAACTGATACCGATACCAGAACTGATACTGGTACCTGGAATTCGGTACCGGTACCCAACAGTACCTGTTTCTGTACTTAACTCTCTCTGTAATGACACACATGTAATTTCAGTTGTAAAAAAATAAGTAAACAATCATGAAACTGTCCAGACCCACAGCGCACCCGCCAAGTGTGAAGTCGATCGGATGAAGTTGTCAAAATAAAAGGACTGAGACTCCTTCCGGTTTAATTAGATTATAATTATTCCGAGGAATTTTGAGGGCTAACGAGCGCGTAAACTAATTGTCCCATTCAGGTCGTCCACGAGTGAGTGACCACAATTTGCGACTCATAGCCCACAGCGCTGCCGCCGTGGGGAAAATGGTCAGCTTTGCATTTCATCGGAAATATTGCAATGAGCGTTGTCTGCGTCAAGTTTGGAAAAGTGCGACCGTTTTCAGCTCACCGTTGCCCTGATTATTAGACTTGAACAAGCTGTAGGTTTAGGGGAGGGGTAACATCGTCTCACTCTCTCTCTAGCGTATACTCTCACCAAGATGCGCACTTGCAACAAGCGGTAAACTAGGAGGGACTTTTCGAAAGCGCATGAGGAATCTAATCAATATTTATTTTAATTCGCAACACAAGTTGGATGCGATCTAATGTAAAAAGGTACTCGGTAGTACCAACGTAATTCAGCCTGTACCCTTAAAAGTATTGTAGGGAATTCGGAGGGCAACCACAGGTGCTATCGCGGCCGGGACGCGAACCCGTATCGCCCGCACTGCGAGAGACATCGCTGACCGCTCGGCTAAAGGGTCAGACTCGGGTTAGCGTCTGGTATGGGCATTTCCCTAATGAGGGGGGTGTAACGCCCACGAATTACTAGACTCGCTAGCCCTGGACTAACGGGTAGTCGACTGGTTAACGTAGTCGTCCGTGGTGCGAGAGACCTGGGTTTGTGTCCCGGCGGCGGCGGTTCCCGGCTGCCCTCCAAATTCGCTACATTGGCGCTTCAGCATACCAGCTCCCTCACGCCTCTGGGCGCATGCGCTTCCGACGGTCTCACTGTTGACGTTGTCATCTCTGAGTGCAGGAATACCGGCTCAACTAGATTTATTTCACGGAGAAAAATCACGCGTGCACTTCATCGGTGTTGCTGTAACCAGAATAGTGGTTTCTTTATTTTGCGCATGCTCATTTATAGACCACAGGTAAACACAACAGCGCCCTCTAGTGGTGACATCAGTATAAGAGCACATGCACGTAACCTTGGTTTAGTCAATATTGTAACACCCCCCCACTTGCTCTATACTGTACACATCAGTCACAAAACATAGACTGTAGTCACAACACAATATGTCAATATGTCTGTTACATTAAGTAAGGTTACTTTACACCCCCCCCTCTTTTTAGCCTTGTAGGTTTCAGACTTGTGTGCATTGTCTTTGTCCTTCTGGCAGTGTGGTCAGTGTGAAAGTATAATTTTACATAAGAGAATCCATTTCCTCCTTCATAGCACTAGCCCACATTTCTGACTTTGTTGAGCTCATGGCTTCTTTGAAGGTTTGGGGTACATTACAGGCCACTCTGTAGCAGTAGTCAATATTGGTTAATATGTGGTCATTACACTCAACTTCACATTCATAGTCTTCCAAGTACTTAGGCGTTTTCCTATCTCTTTTGGGGTAACGTGCCCCATGACTCTTTCCTCTCTGTTCAGTCTGAGTGTCCTCATTACTCTCTAGATTTTCAATTTTAGGCTCCTGGCTCTCTTTTGGACTCTGGTCAGCCATCTTGGTCTTTGGCATGGGGGATACATATTCCTTCCCATGAAAATCATCATCAATCATTTCTGGATGTGTCTGAGTTTGGCGTTCAACGCCACTTCTTGTGACAAATTTGACCAGCCTGTGTTTTAGGACCTTCCCAGTGTCTGGGTAGTAGACTAGGTATGATGGGCTATTCTTATCATAGCTTACAAAAATTCCCTTTTCACACCGTGAATCTAACTTTTTCTTGTCTTGCTTGTATGTCTAGCACACTGATCCAAACACTCTCATATTTGACACATCAGGCTTTTTCCCTGTCAGCATGTAGTATGGAGTCTGTTTCACACGTCTTTTGTAGCACCTGTTCCAAATTACTGCAGCAACTATCACAGCATATGTCCACAACTTCTTAGGTAAGTTGCTCTCGAGTAACATGCACCTTGCCATTTCTAACAGTGTTCTCCAATTCCTCTCAGCAGTCCCATTTTGATGGGGTTAGTAAGGTGCTGAAGTCTCATGTCTTATGACATTCTTACTAAGTAAAGACTGAAAATCCTGCTTTGTGAACTCTGTGCCATTATCTGACCTTATACACTTGATCTTCCCATAGGGGGCAGTGTCAGCTATGAACCTTTGGGTAGCTTTGGCAGTATCATTCTTTGTTTTCAGGAAATACACATAAACTACTCCTGAGTAATCATCAGTAAATGCCAGAGTATATCTGAACCCATCTTTTGCCTCTTGCTCTATGGGGCCGCATAAGTCAGTATGAACTAAATCAAGTGCTGCTTTTGCCCTGGTGCCTGGTTCTCTGTTTCCACTCTGAGCAAATTTCCCTTGTGTGCACACTTCACAGTTTAGTTTAGACTTATCACATTTTCCCTTAATTTTCATTCCCTCTACTACATTTTCCAACTTTGACACATCCTCATAGTTACAGTGACCTATTATTTCGTGCCAGGTTTGTTTATCATAGCATCCATGACACCCATCACCTTGTTCATCATCTACAGTGTTCAGATAGTAAAGTCTATTGTACACTTTGATGTCAAACCTGGTGCCATCCTTGTGGATGAGGTGGTTGTGTCCTTCCCGGAAGTTGCCTGCAGCTCCGTTGCCCGTCGCTGCTCTAACAAAGAAAATAATGTCTTGTGGATATGATGCAATGTAGCCATGGACATCTATAGCTCTGATAACGACTCCTAGAGGATAAATACTGAGTCTCATCACCAGCCAGTCAAACTAGCTTGGTCTAGTCAGAAAGGCACGAACTGAGGAAGCCTCTTGGATGAGAGGCGAAACGTCTTCACGGATATATACCAAGTCCAGTTGCACTTGATTCGACTCCTTTGGATGGCTTAAAAACTTGCTTATAACTCGTAATTTTTCTCATCTCCGTCGAAGCAAAGTCTGTACCATCGACTTCCACCTTCCCTTCTGGGCCCATAACCTGTTGACGTTGTCATCTCTGAGGGCAGGGATACCGGCTCAACTAGACTCATTTCACGGAGAAAAATCACGCGTGCACTTCATCGTTGTTGCTGTAACCGAATAGTGGTTTCTTTATTTTGCGCATGCGCTTTTATCGACCACATGTCAAAACAACAGCGCCCTCTAGTGGTGACATCAGTATAAACTCACATACGCATAACATTGGTTGAGCCAATATTGTAACACTCACAATCCCATTTCTGACACCAATGTAGCAAATTCGGGGGGCAGCCGGGAATCCGCCGCAGCCGCTAACCAAAGGAGGGGGGGTAGCGTCAAATTAGTTCTGCTTTCCATGTAACTCCTTTATTTAATTCCTGATACGATGGCTTGGATAATGGCCTCCACTACCTCACCTTCATCATACCCCTTCTGTAGAGCCCCCTGGATTTGTCTTTCAAGGCTGGCATAGCTTAGTTTGTCTCGTTCGTTTGATTCTCCTATTTGTCCCGTTGT
Source organism: Lampris incognitus (assembly GCF_029633865.1). NCBI lineage: Eukaryota > Metazoa > Chordata > Actinopteri > Lampriformes > Lampridae > Lampris > Lampris incognitus. The sequence goes on from NC_079213.1 coordinate 80,510,990, forward strand.
TTTAAAGTCTCTATTGTGGATTTTTTTAAGTCTCTTATACAGTGGGTGAATAACGACCTCTTACAGGGACGGACTCGACGCCATTTTGGTATGGTTATTGCTAGATCCAACGGGGTGTACGCACAGAAGTAGCCGTGATTGGATGTTGCGTTGGCCAATAGACAGCGCGAAACCTCCAAGCGCCCTAACTTGAAACAAACGATGATAGCTGTGTCCCAATTCAGGGTCTGCATCCTTCGGAGGATGCTGCCTTCGTGGTCTACTGTAACAAATAGGATTGTTATTCCTAGTTTGTGGTTCCGGGGAGCAATTAGAGTGTGACACAGACCGCGAGTGACGCTGGCTAGAGATGAAAGTAACGGAACTGTATGACCTAAGGATTCCTGTTAATAAACTGATAAGTAAGCAATTAAAGCTTTAACCGTCCATTCTGTAGGCTTAAGTAAAGAACGGAACAGAATGAAACATCTACGAAGCCGAATCCTCCGGAGGCTTCTCCGTATACCGCGTCAACGGTTGTTAAATGGGACGGTCTAGCCTTTGGTGGATTTCCCGCTTGCGTTATCCTTACGTCACGATTACTCTTGGAAGTTACTACTGAAAGATCATGGAGCCAGAGCTGCCGCTTTTGTTTTGTTTTTTTTAAATTTACCTCATGCTGGAGGAAGAGGAGATGCGCCGCCGTCGTCGCCAGCAGCTGATTTATATCCGGCTGAGAGAGGATCGTGGAGAGGTAAACCTATTATTTTAACCTATGGTAATGTTATTGTTAGATAGTTAACGTTAGTCAGCCCTGCAAACCTAGTATATGGACGATGTGGTGGACAGTGGAGACATGCACCCCTAAACAAACTCTGGGGACCGCCCTTGATGAGTCCCACTGGCAGCCAGAAGACACCAGGGTCTTTCTTGTTGTGGCATTCCATCCAGCCCAGCAGCACCGCCAGGGACTCCTGCTCAGCTAATCATGTTTTAAATATGTGTAGCCCGTGGAATTAGATACCACACAGGACACAATTACTTCCGGGGTTCTTGTAGCTTTAATTTTATTGTTTGAACCTTCGAATTCAGATCGTTTTACTGAGTGCATAAATTCCTGTGTCTTTCGAGCAAACAGCTCATAAATATTCACAGATGTGGCAAGTTTAACAGAAAAGATTTTAAAAGGAAAATAAATACAACATACAACATACGGTGCAAAATACGGCAGTGGACTATGTATGTTAAACAGGGTTTAACAAAGACATGTGGAACTTCCTGAAGATCGCGCAACTTCTCACTCTGTCAGTTACCTTTAAACAGAATTAAAATGCATATAAAACCTTTACATCCCAAATACAATGGCATGGTGTGGCTTTATTCACGCCAACATTACCTTGTCATGCCTGCAATGGCGAACAGTGGTCGACGGCTCGCGCCCAAAATCACCGAACTTCAACTCCAGTAGCGTCTAAATCAAACCATCTTGTCAAATTACCGACATACAATATTGTTTGGAATAATGTTACAGGTATATTTCACAAGATATTTACCCTTACTTACTGCGGAGTCAGAGCACCGTCACACCGCAATCTTCAGGTGCTCCACACAAGAAAAAAAAGAAAGAATACCCAAGATGCACTTGGATAACTTGCACGGAGTTACAATAAAAGTCCGCAACACTGCCACTTACTGGTCAAAACATGCAATGACAACCAAAACTATAAAAATACACTCACAATCTGCTTCACAATTTAAATACATCAAATGACATTTTACATGGCTTGACAGTGTAACAATTACATGTATTAACAGTTAAACTATACTAAATTTAAGTGGAAAATCATTTAACATATTTAACAGATTTACCACCCGGCTACATACTCCCCTGCAAATATAGTCAACGTCCTCGGTGACTACGAAACATGAACTGACTCAAATACTCCCTGCAAGGCCTTTTCAAAGAGAGCAGCACCCAGGCTTGTCAAAACCTTAGAGACCATGTCTGTGCTGACTGAGACTGCATTACAGGCTGACTTTGGCAGATGAAATGGGTTTGAATGAGATCCAGCCATTTCCCGCTTGCTTTTCCTAATGGCAGGTTTAGGTGCATAGGTTCTACGTCCTGCTCCACCAGCATCATCTGTTAGTGCGGGCCTGTCCCTGTTTTATATATTTAATAATAATGGGCAAGTCACTGTCGCTAACGTCTGGATGCACATCATTAACACATTCTGTTTCTGTGCCACAATTTCTCAAATCTGAATAACCTTCCTCAGGTCCTTCACCGTCACTCTCATCTGTGGGTGCTGTCACATGTAAACTAACACTTTCTGCTGCAAAGGTTAGGTACTTGCACAAGCCGGCGAGGGATGACTTCCTCAACAATAACAAAATCAGCCTCAGGTGACTCAGGCTCATCCCCAGCTACAGGCTGTGTAGTGGTCTGTAACCTAGTTCTAGTTCTTGGTTTGGGAACTGGTTTTGCACAAGGTCGCAACTCTGACCTATGAACTCTTTTAATGGGACCTCCCTCAAAAGGTTCAACAGTGTGTGTGGTACCCTGGATGTCAACTACCTTGTAGACTGTTGAGGTCCATGTGTCCTGAATCTTATGTCTACCTGGGGGTCTGTGACGTAGGAAAACCAACTGACCAATGTCCATAGGAGGACAATACACCTTCTCATTTTGCAGTGAGATCCTCTCAGCTGCCTTCTGCTCTGAGTACTCTCTGGCTCTCTCGTGTGCCTGTCGGAGTCTCTCCTGATGAACAGACAACCAATCCTGTTTCCTGTCTGACACACACTCACGCCCTAATAAAGCATCTACTGGGAGATGTGGCTGTACCCCGAAAAGCAAATAATAAGGCGAGTACCCTGTGGTGGAATGAGGAGTGACATTATAGGCATATACTACTTCAGACAGATGCTCTGGCCAACGCTTTTTTTTCTCTGGTGGGAGTGTCCTTAACAAGTCATGGAGTGTGCGATTGTATCTTTCACACTGACCGTTTCCCTGTGGCCTGTAGGGAGTTGTCCGTGTCTTTTTAACTCCATAGAGTTTGCACAGCTCTGCTATAATTTCACTCTCGAAATTTCGACCTTGGTCTGAGTGCAGTCTCTCTGGGACCCCATATTTCATGAACCACTCCCTGAGCAAAACTTTAGCTGTAGTGTCAGCCTTCTGGTCTTTGGTAGCATACGCTTGTGTGAACTTTGTAAACACATCGGTCACAACAAGGACATTTTCACGGCCATCTGAAGCTGCCTCCAACACTGTAAAATCAACAGCCACCACTTCTAGAGGTCGGGAGGCCAGGAATGCCTGAACTGGAGCATGGATTTTTGGCTGAGGCATCTTGGTCAAAATGCACCGCTCGCAGTTTTTTAACCCAGCTTTCAACATCCTCGCATAGCCCTACCCAAAAACACCTCCCTCTTAGCAAGTTTACAGTGCGCTCTATGCCCTGATGTCCCATGTTGTTATGTACATTTTCTAGAACTTGGTCCCTCAAACAACTAGGCATGAGTAACTGCCACACTTCTCCATGACGTGGGTCTGTGATAACCCTGTACAACAACCCTTCTCGTTGTTGTATGCATCTCCATTGTTTCAACAATCTTTTCACTTGACTAGACAGGGCTGCTCTCTCTCTGGGACATGGCCTCCTCCCCCGATCCCAAAATGCCCTAAACTCTTTTAGGGTGGGGTCACCGGCCTGAAAACCTACCAGCTCCTCTCTGGTATAACCTGGCAGTGTGGGGGTGTTGCCCTGTTTAGTACCTTTCTCACCAGACCTCGACTCCCCAGCACGGATCTGTCTCACTTTGTAACACTCCAGACCTCTAGAGACAAGACCAGGATCCAGAACTGTTCCTCGCTCAATCAGGTTACACACAGTGATACAGTCGTCAAAATCCGAGTCAGGGTCTGTTTCAGGCTCCCCTGCAAACTCCTGCCTAGAGAGAGCATCTGCGGCGGCATTACTGCAACCAGGACGGTACTTAACCTCGAAATCAAAAACAGACAGTTGCGCTACCCACCTCTGCTCTATAGCACCTAACTTGGCTGTCTTGAGGTGGCAGAGGGGATTGTTATCAGTCAGGACAACAAACTTTGAACCAAGCAAGTAACCCCTGAATTTTTCAGCAACTGCCCATTTTAAGGCAAGCAACTCCAACTTCATGCTACTATAATTTCGGTCATTCTTCTCAGCCTGGCGTAGTCTGCAGCTAGCATATGCTAGGACACGTCTGGTGTCACCTTGCTGCTGACACAATACAGCGCCTAATCCATGCTGACTAGCATCTGTCTCAACTACAAATGGTTGTGTGAAGTCGGCAAAACCCAAAATGGGAGCAGAGGTAAGTTTTTCCTTTAACTGCTCAAAGGAAGAGTCACACTCTGGTGTCCACATATTACAAAACTGGTGACCTACTTTCCCTGTTTTTTTCACACCTGAACATTTGTTGACTAGGTCATGCAGTGGCCCGGCAATCTGTGAGAAGCCTCGAATGAATCTCCTGTAGTAACTACAGAAACCCAAGAACGACTGCAGCTCTTTGGCAGTGGTTGGGACCTTCCAGTTCTTAACAGCAGAGACCTTGGAGGGGTCAGTTCCTATACCTTCTGCTGACACCTGATGACCCAAAAACTTAACTGACTGTTGTAGAAAAGCACACTTCTGCAACTTCACCTTAAGGCCCGTCTCTGCCAGTCTCTTAAACACAGTCTCAAGTCTCTCCAAATGCTGCTCAAATGTCTCTGAAAAAACCAAGATGTCATCTAGGTAGACCAGGAGTATCTGAAAAATGAGATCATTCATAGTAACTTGCATAAGTCTCTGAAATGTAGCTGGACCGTTACAAACACCAAAAGGCATTCTCACGTACTCATACAGACCAAACGGTGTAGTAAATGCAGTCTTAGTCCGATCTGTCTCATGCATAGCTACCTGGTGGTATCCGCTCGCCAGATCTATGGTCGAAAAGAACTTTGCCCCTCTCAGCGCATCAAAACTCTCATCAATTCTCGGGAGCGGGAATGCATCACGTCTTGTCTTTGAGTTGAGTTTCCTGTAATCGACACATAGCCTCAGACAACCATCTGCCTTTCTCACTAGTACTATGGGCGAAGCATAAGCACTAGAGCTTTCTTGAATGACCCCTTTTTTAAGCAGCTTGCCAATATGTTCCCTGACTTCACTGTACTGTGTGGGTGGGATTCGTCTGTATGGCTGTGTTACAGGTATGTCATCTGTCAGATGGATCTCATGTTGTACTTTGTCAGTGTGGCCTAGATCTTCATCTTCTGTTGCAAACACAAAAGAGTACTTCTCCAGTAACAAAGTCAGCTGTGCTTGCTGTTCTGGGCTACCACAAAAATTGAGCTTGCCGAGAATTTCCTGCACATCTGTCGGTGTTTCGGGGTGTTCACTGATACTCACTTGTTCAGTGTCTGCTGAGATTCTCTGGAACTGTACCTCACAAAGCTCATCACTTTTCACACAGTCTACCTGAGTCAAAACCCCTAGCCTAGTCCAGATATCTTCATCAGACATGTTCATGACTCGGACTGGAAAAATGTGATTGCCCGATGAAACCAAAGTAGGCACAACAACCAAACCTCCAGGAACGGGGACACCCACAGACTCCAGCAACAAAAAAGAACCATCCTCACTCACGGTCCTGAGTCCCCTAGCCATAACTGTAGCAGCAGATGAAGCAGGTATATGGACTACATCCTTACCAGCTACCCTAGCGAAAGAGAGTCTGTCTGTTGCATGTACTGCATGAAGATGATTAAAAGCCTCTCTCCAGTTTGAGTCAAACCTCTCCTGCAGTGTGGTGTCAAACTCAGTGTGTACTAGCCCTCTGCATTTTTTGACAATGTTCATCCCTATTAGACCTGGAACAGAGGAAGAGTGTTCAGAATCTTTAACTATCAGAAAACCTCGCTCTGGGATAGTCAGACCCATGGCTTCTACATCAAGCTCCACATAGCCCATATAGGGTATGTCTAATCCATTAGCTGCAGTGAGCTTTAACCCCTCAAATGCCGGGTGAATGTCTTCGCCTTTCACTGACAGGTGTTCCCTGAAAAAACTCTCAGAAATTGTACTGACCTGGCTACCAGTGTCAAGTAAGCAGGACACTGTAACACCTCGTAGTTTCACCTCAACAGTTTTACATTCTCCGACTGCACGCTCTAAGATCCTGCTTCTGTCTGGAGTCTCTTTTGGTGAGCCAGCTTCCTCCCCTCGAGTTGTGTGGCTCATGACAACTGAGGGTGCGAGTTTTCCTGCACTAGATAAGAACTAGGTGTTGCGTCCCCTTGACCCCCTCTGGCCTGTGAGCATTTTCTTGCAATGTGACCTATGCCTCTACACTTGAAACAGATAGGCTGACCATCTGGTGTGAACTTTGGCTGGGGTCTAGGTCGTGGCTTGGGCTCTAGGAATGTCTGTTGAGTGCTGCGCTTACTCAGTTCACCTACAGCAAAGGCTAGATCAGCAAGTGTTTTGCCTAACTCTGCTAGCTGTTTTTCCTGATGGGCTACTGCTCTCCGAACATCATTTAATGCAGTACCTTGGTCATTGTTTGTTTTAATAATAGAGCACTGGGTTTCCGGAACCTCTGATGTAACTCGGTTGCTCTTTATGACCCTGGGACGATGAGACCTGCTGTCCTCCATCTCCCACAGGAGGGCCTCGTTCCTCACATCTAGAAGACTGCTCTCTGGTTTGTCCCTAACCATTTTCCTGAGTTCACGCCTGAGTGCTGCTTCTCTTAAACCCTCAATAAACCGGTCTCTGAGCACAGTTTTCTCATTAGGTATTACATCTGTGGACTGTTTCACTACAGAGCTCAAAATCTGGGATAGTGCATGGGAGTAGTCACGGAGGTCTTCTCCATCAGTTTGGTTACGGTTGTAAAAGGTCTGCAAAAGCTGTGTGGAACTGCGCTTTTCCCCAAATGCATTGCTCAGGTAAGAGTATAAATCACTGGGCCCCACTGACTGACCCCTCATGCATAGTCGCACCTCTTCCAATGCAGGGCCACGCAATAGAGATAGTATATAGTCACATTGTTCTTCTGTTGTTTGCTCTCTGTATCTTAAAACCCTTTCAACCTCTTCAATAAACTCTTCGACAGATCTCCTGTCTACCACACTCCCCACTGCTTGGATCTGGCGTTCTCTTGGAACGTAGATGTATGAACGTGTGGGTGCACTGTTATCACTTGCTCTCTGAGCCCTTGCTTCACCATTTAACCTGGTGAGCTCATCTCGCAGTCTGGCGAGCTCTTGCATGGTGGTCTGCATTTCTTTTGTAGCACCTTCACCTATACCCGTTATGCCACCTGAGGTGTGGCCATTATCATTACGTGAACTCCCTTCATCACCAGAATCACTAGACATAATGATATATTAATCTTTACTCAGTCCAGTATAAATGAGGATATTTAGTTCAAAACCTGGTTCAAGGATACTACAAGGACAGTCTTTAACTTGGAGCCTTGCTGAATCTTGGTCTTTGTAGCTGAAGTTAGCGCTGGAGTCCTCTGCGCTGGTACGGCTGAGTCGTGTGACACAGGAAGCACCAGAACCTCGTAGAGCCCCTCACGTCGTCTCTCGCTGGTCACCACCTCCACAGCAGGATGGCTTCAGACTCAACACCAACGGACGTCACCAGCAATCTTCACCACTGCCGTATTTTTTTTCTAAGTAAAAATAAGCCACTCTGTTGCCAATTTAAAAAAAAAAAGTTTTAGCTACACCCCACTCCTGGTACCAAAATTATGTAGCCCGTGGAATTAGATACCACACAGGACACAATTACTTCCGGGGTTCTTGTAGCTTTAATTTTATTGTTTGAACCTTCGAATGCAGATCGTTTTACTGAGTCCATAAATTCCTGTGTCTTTCGAGCAAACAGCTCATAAATATTCACAGATGTGGCAAGTTTAACAGAAAAGATTTTAAAAGGAAAATAAATACAACATACAACATACGGTGCAAAATACGGCAGTGGACTATGTATGTTAAACAGGGTTTAACAAAGACATGTGGAACTTCCTGAAGATCGCGCAACTTCTCACTCTGTCAGTTACCTTTAAACAGAATTAAAATGCATATAAAACCTTTACATCCCAAATACAATGGCATGGTGTGGCTTTATTCACGCCAACATTACCTTGTCATGCCTGCAATGGCGAACAGTGGTCGACGGCTCGCGCCCAAAATCACCGAACTTCAACTCCAGTAGCGTCTAAATCAAACCATCTTGTCAAATTACCGACATACAATATTGTTTGGAATAATGTTACAGGTATATTTCACAAGATATTTACCCTTACTTACTGCGGAGTCAGAGCACCGTCACACCGCAATCTTCAGGTGCTCCACACAAGAAAAAAAAGAAAGAATACCCAAGATGCACTTGGATAACTTGCACGGAGTTACAATAAAAGTCCGCAACACTGCCACTTACTGGTCAAAACATGCAATGACAACCAAAACTATAAAAATACACTCACAATCTGCTTCACAATTTAAATACATCAAATGACATTTTACATGGCTTGACAGTGTAACAATTACATGTATTAACAGTTAAACTATACTAAATTTAAGTGGAAAATCATTTAACATATTTAACAGATTTACCACCCGGCTACATATGTAAATAGCACTTTTTCACTCTAATTTGTAAATAGTTGTAAATTTTAAGACTGTCGCTTAATTATCAATTATAATAAAATAAAAAAATCAGTCCTTTGCTGTCCTTGAAATGTTTGTTAACCCTTTTATAAATGGTTTAGTTGTAAATAGTAAAAAGAATAGATAACACATATAAGAAAGTAACAATATTTTAATTTATAAAACGTCTAACATTTTGCACGATAAACTTATTCATAACAATTAATAGACACAAAAAAACAAAAATAAATCAACGCCTCTCAATCATTCTCTCGAGCAGGGAGAAGAGCCTGTTAGGGTTTGTGGAAGACCCCAAGCGCACGACACCAGACAGAGATGGGGTTAGCCGAAAACTGGCGTACTTTATTCCTTGCTCGTACAAATAGTCAAACATAGGAAGGCAATGAGCGACAAGGAAAAAACGGAAAGTCCAAGGGGAAAAACTCGCGGGTAATCCAAACGGGAACACGGCAGGATACTTCCACGGGGAAACTTTGCAAGGGAACAACATGAACCAAGGGCTGGGGTGAGTTCGGAGAGAAAAGGACCGTGAGGGGAGAGTAGCCGCTGCTGCAAGAGGTTAAAACACGAACTGACAACGGGCGCGTGGAAGGCCACCAAATTTAAGCCCAGCCCTGATGAGCCGATTGGCTGCCGGCGCGGGGTGGGCGGGCCACGGCGCGGGGTGGGCGAGCCATAACAGAGCCTCTCCATCCAACAGCCGGGAGAAGAGCCTCTCCATCTAACGTCACGTATTTTAACAGAAATTTTGAGGTTTTAAGGTCCCCTGAAGTTTAACATATCTGGCGTTAGATGTTCAAATAAGTAGAAACCCAATACTTACATTTATAAGTGAAATCTTGCTCGGTGCTTTGAATAAACATTCGTCCACCGTCCATTTTTTTTGGGGGGGGGGGCGGGCGGAGCAGAGGCGCGCAAAGAATCTTGGGATATGGAAGTCCGCGAAGGATAGTAGCAGTGGATCCTTCGAAAAGAGGGAAAAGAAGGCCGCATTTGTGGGCTGCATCTGACGGAGCCTGCGAATTGGGACAGCCTTCGCGCAGCGCTATGGCGTAATCGGCCGAAGAATGCACCCTCCGAAGGATGCAGACCCGATGCGCTCTGAAACTCGGGGTCCTTCGACTACATATGACGTCACGGATTATGTTGGCTAGCTTTATAGTTATTTAGCTGTGTGTTTTTTACAATCCACGTTGACATAGAGTTGGTTAGTAAAGGTACGAAGGCCCGAGCCGCGTGTAACGTCAATCTACTGTTTCCTGCTGTTCCTAAACTAGCAAACTAACGTTAACTTAATTCGCCCCAACTATTGCTCTGTCTGTCGGTCTGGCAGTCAGTGCGCTTCGAGGTTCCGTGCCTACACCACGTTGGATCTAGCATCAGCCTTTTGGTATGCATTCGCGTCACTGTTCATTGGGTGCAATTCCACCAGACCCTACAGGATGGCGCTAGGATGCTGTTTTGTCGATTTGATATGTGTCACCCTCTCATTTTTTTATCATTGCATCTACGCAGTCTTTTGTAACTAATAATAATGATAGCCCCTCATCTTCTAATGGCAACACGTCTCCCCCTTCTAAATACTGCAGAGTGAAGCTTGTTTTATGGTCGTCCGTGGGGATCACGTAATGGCCACGTAAGAACCACGCCGTTGCTTGGACGCCGTCATGACACCGTGATGGTTCTGCGTGGGGTTTACGTGTCGAGATGCAATTCCACTTCAGCTTGCATTCATCGACCGACAACCCGGTGTTCCGAGAGATCTGCTCCCACGAGTTGGTGCACATCTGATGGTCCTTATAATTTCTCGCGGACACCTCGTACAGGTTCGCGTGCTTGCGAACTTCCTCCGCCAGACGCTCTTCCAAGTTGTTCATTCTACACTCTGGATTCTATCGACTTGATAGCTGAATGAAAGAATGTGCTACAAATGCAGAAGATAACTACACTGAATACAACTCAAACAACGTGCTACAAAACCAACCAGCTGACTCGAAGACGTTTAAAAATGGCGGTGTTTGTCGAGCAGAAACCGGAAAAGCGGCCTCCAGCGGATGTGGTTAGTGGACCAATCACAACCAATGCTGCTGCGCTCGGGCTACGAGGCGTGCGTCTAGGATTTCGGGGAGGCACACGTCAGGCCCTTGCGGTGGACGTAAGTGGACGTAAGGGGGGGCCGCAAGGACGTAATGGGTGAACGCTCGGGTATAAATTGCCACGCCGTATTAGTATAAATCCCGCATAAGTCTTCTCAGTCTGCGAGGTACGCGTCTGTCACGCCCGTTCACGGTTAGGCTAAGGGCTCATTTAGCTTCAATACCGTAAGCAAAGGCAAACTGTCTTCTATCTCCCCCAATGTTTTCTCTAACTCAGACGACATTTCCTCTGGGTCAGACATGATTTTACTTTTACCTTTGGTCCATCAGTTCGGCGAGGCTCAAGTTGAGTTGGGGTTAGGTTAGCATGCTAAGCGAGCAGCCACGTTGGTTAGCCACTACTGTGAATCCCGTCCGTAGGTTTGCTCCATGCAGAAAAAAAAAAGGAAAACTGGGCGGAAACACCAACTTTATCTTGCCCCCTTGACAAACTCGAAAGGAATCCGTTTTTCGTTTGGCAACTTTATTGTCCCCGGTGATCTTGTGTGTGTATATATATAGATCAGGGGTTCTCAAACTTTTTCACACCAAGGACCACTTGATCATAAAAAAATTTTCCGTGGACCACCTAACCAGCCGGCCAACACCCCCCCTCCCCCGCCCCCAAAAAAACCTTTTAAAACAGTCTATATTAGGCTTACAATAGCATATTATGTTTATATTACAAATTATGTCTGCAGAATATTACAATACAAAATATGTAATAAATAGGCTACTAGCAAAATTAGGCTAGGCTTCTACCATATACCTTGACCTTGATTTTTGTGAGATGTATGTGTAATTACTGTTTCATATTAATTTTGTTCAGAGCTATTGCCTTTGTAACGGGGGCAGTCCTATGCTATTCTATGCTGGTCAGCCTGCTGCACACCCGTCACTCTCATCAGTAGCTCTGCGTTGTGTTCTATTTTCGGTGGGGTCCCAGGTGTTGTGGGGGCCCTCAGTTTCTCATCATCATCATCATCATCATGATCAAAGAAGGAGGGGGGGACACACAGGACTCTATTTGGCCCACCTTGCCATTTATTTTGGTTTCAAACTCTTCGACAAACGTCCAGTCCTCCAGCGGGAGCGGTGTTTCTTACGGACGTGGGGGTCGAAGTTCAACCACTGCCCGGACTCCACTCGTGTGCGTTAGAAGTAGAAACCGTCCACGGGACTCCGATGTAAGAAAGGATAAACAAGTATTTTATCCCACAGCTTGCAGTATCTTCTTACAGGGATACTCAAGGTTACGTTCTCCTCAACCAGCAAAACTGTCCCACGGTAAGAAACACGTGTGGCTCGGCTCGATTGCTGCTTGAGACTCCTCCCACAAAACAAAATGGCCTCTCCCGCGTTCCCTCTTCCGTGTACCCACAAGACCTCTCTCTTAAAGCGACAGTACACGTATATGACGGTCGTTGTAAAACATACATAAAAGTAAATAATGACATAAAATAAAATGTAGTAAACACAAATAACAGCACACAGACAAGATTTGGTGATATTTCATACTCAAACAAAATAAAATAAAAACATTAATTTTAACCTGGTTACATTCACCCCTCCTGAAATTCACCAACATCCTGACAGCAGGATAAAAAGAGAAAGAGGAAAGGAAAAGCCCATCACTGACTACTGGCACAAGTGAAAAGAAGGACCTAGTCCTCCAGTCAACTTAGGAGCTACCTCGGTTATACGAGGTTCAGAAAATAATGAGGTTGATCAAGTCTCAGTATTCCCCTAGATCAGCGGTCGGGAACCTATGGCTCGCGAGCCATATATGGCTCTTCCGGTGACGGCATATGGCTCCCAGACAATTTTGAGTTGAAAATTATTTTTTTTCAAAAAAATCAGTTTGGAACTGATTTTAAAATACTTGTGATATTTCTTAATAATACTGTGTCATTTTAAAGTAAACAGAAATTCGTTTTGAAGATAAATTTCACGGGTCACGGGTCACCCGTGGGTCGGGTCGGGAACCAATGGCTCGCGAGCATGTCCGGGTCATTGTAAAGGTGAAGAAATCAATTTTATCAGATAGCCAACTAGTTTATCCGCTTCAACCCTTGTAACGGAAAAGATGGCGAAAAGAAAAAAAGACGATGGTTACCGTGCATTCCAGGCTGCGTGCACAGAGGAATTTGCATTTGTGGAGAGAGCAGGATCTGCGGTATGTCTAATATGCAATGATAAAATTGCATCGATGAAACGGTCAAATATAAAGCGGCACTTCGATACGCACCATGCTTCATTTGCATCGAAATATCCAGCGGGGGACAGCAGGAAAAGGGCATGCGAGGAGCTACAGCGGAGAGTGCAGACGAGTCAGCAGCAACTACGTGTGTGGACCAAGCAAGGTGACGGGAATTCCGCTAGCTTTGCGGGGGCTTTGGCAATAGTAAGGAATGGAAAGTCATTCACAGATGGCGAGTATGCCAAAACATTCATGCTTGATGTGGCCAATGAACTGTTTGATGACTTCCCAAATAAAGACAAGATAATCAAACGAATAAAAGACATGCCCCTGTCAGCAAGAACTGTGCACGATCGTAGCATCATGATGGCAAATCAAGTCGAGGAAACACAAATTAAGGACATAAACGCCGGGACATACTTTTCTCTCGCGTTAGATGAGTCAACAGACGTTAGCCATCTATCTCAGTGCAGTATCATTGCCAGGTATGCTGCAGGTGACACACTGCGTGAGGAAAGCTTGGCTGTTTTGCCAATGAAAGGGACAACAAGAGGAGAGGATTTATTCATGTCTTTCATGGAGTTTGCTAAAGAAAAAAAACTACCGATGGATAAACTTATTTCTGTCTGTACTGATGGTGCACCCTGTATGTTGGGGAAGAACAAAGGATTTGTAGCGCTTCTCCGTGAACATGAAAAGAGAGCCATCCTAAGTTTTCATTGCATCCTGCACCAGGAGGCGCTTTGCGCTCAGACGTGTGGCCAGGAGCTTGGCGAGGTGATGTCTCTGGTCATTCGAGTGGTCAACTTTATTGTTGCCCGAGCTTTAAATGATCGCCAGTTTAAAGCTCTGTTAGAAGAAGTTGGGAATCATTATCCCGGTCTGCTTTTACACAGCAACGTGCGTTGGTTGTCAAGGGGGAAGGTGCTCAGCCGTTTTGCAGCTTGCCTGAGTGAAATCCGGACTTTTCTTGAAATGAAAGGCGTCAAGCATCCTGAGCTAGACAACACTGACTGGCTCCTGCAGTTTCACTATCTCGTGGACATAACTGGCCATCTGAACCAGCTCAATGTGAAAATTCAAGGTATTGGAAATACAATCTCATCCCTTCAACAAGCAGTGTTTGCATTTGAAAGCAAGCTGGAAGTCTTTCTCAGGGACATTGAAACAGGTCGTCTTCTGCACTTTGAAAGACTGCAACAATTTAGAGATGCATGCTTAGCAAGTGACTCCACTCAACATCTGGATCTCCAGCAGCTAGCTGGCTTTACGTTCAATCTCCTGCAGTCATTCAAAGCACGTTTTGGAGAATTTCGTGCGCGCACTGGTCTTTTCAAGTTCATCACTCATCCACATGAGTGTGCAGTGGACAAAATCGACCTGACATGCATCCCCGGGGTCTCCATCGGAGACTTTGAGCTGGAAGTTGCTGACCTGAAGGCATCAGACATGTGGATGAGTAAGTTCAAGTCACTTAATGGAGAGTTGGAAAGTCTTGCGCGACAGCGAGCAGAGCTGGCGAGGGAACACAAGTGGACAGAAATTAAAAATCTTCAACCCGAAGACCAGCTGATTCTTAAAACTTGGAACGAGCTTCCTGTGACATACCACACAATGCAGCGTGTGAGTATTGCCGTATTGACCATGTTTGGCTCTACATATGCATGTGAACAGTCTTTCTCGCATATGAGGAACATTAAGACCAACCTACGCTCACGTTTAACTGATGGAAGCCTCAACGCCTGCATGAAGCTCAACCTCACCACGTATGAACCAGACTACAAGGCCATCAGCAAAACCATGCAGCACCAGAAGTCGCATTAAAAGTAAGACATATTTAATTTATTATACGTTAAAAATACTATATGGCTCTCAATGAAATATATTTAGAAATATTTGGCTTTTATGGCTCTCCCAGTCAAAAAGGTTCCCGACCCCTGCCCTAGATCAATGTGACGCCTGATACGCCACACCATGCACTTGGCCCAAAACAACCCTGTCTGATAGACACCTAATAACTCACATTAAACTAGTTTGAATGACTCCAACCTCCATCAAGGTTCAAACCCTCACACTCCGTAGAAATGGCATCTGAGCCATAGATTCTATTAACCTGTTCACTGACCTCACCACCCTCCCTGTGCGTGTCCTAACCCGACCATCGCTCTCTACTTGTGTGCGTGAGACAGTGCGAGCTGCAACATCTGTATCGAGTGAGTGTGGTGCTTCTGTGTGCGAATCAGTGTGAGATATAACACCAACATCGAGTGAGTGTGATGCCTCTATGTGTGGTGCATGTGTGTTGTGTGGTGCGTGTGTGTTGGGTGGAGTCTGAGCAGTGGCCCCCACAGGACTGACTACCAGACTAGACGGAATGAACTCTTCCGCTTCTGCCCACTCAGATCTAGGCGAGTCTCCAAGTGATGAGACTGCTAGCCCCACTGCATCCCCTGAGACCGTCAGGCCATCTGCACTGTCCTCCTCATCGGACTCTGCGCAGTCAAGCAACTGACTGGTTGTACTGGACTCCTCACCCTGATCTAACTCAGGAAGGGGCAAGAAGTTGACCTCCAACAAACGGTTCCTGTGCACCACTCTGGTGTGCCCCTCTGCATCCTGAATCTTGTAGACGTGGATATTGGGGTTGACACCGACAACCGTGTACACTCCGTTCTCCCATTTGTCAGCCAACTTTCTCTTCCCTCGCTCACTCTGGTTCGCAACCAAAACACGATCCCCGACAGACAGGACAGTGCCTTTGGCATGTCTGTTGTACTGTCGCGCCTGATGCTGCTGCTCAGCCGTGGAGTGCTTCTGAGCGATCTCCATTGCACTCCTTAGACAGGAAAGCAGAGACTGAGCATAAGAGTCATAGTCAACAACGTGAGGATCATGCAAAACCTGCCTGAACATAACATCCACCGGCAGTCTTGGGACACGCCCATACATCAGGAAGAAATGTGCATAACCCGTGGTCTCGTGAACAGTGGCATTGTACGCGAGCGTGAGAGAATGGATCTGCTGAGGCCACTGTTGCTTCTGCTGAAGCGGAAGGGAACGGAGCATATTCCCCATCGTGCGATTAAAACGCTCTGTCCCGCCATTACCCATAGGATGGTAGGCCGTCGTGTGGGACTTCGCTACACCCGCCAACTTGAGAAGCTCTGCAATCAGGTTGCTCTCAAAGTTTGTGCCCTGGTCAGAATGTATTCTTTCCGGAAACCCGTAAACACAGAATACATGATCCCAGAGTTTCTTGGCGACCTGCTTCGCTGTCTGATTGGTGCAGGGGAACGCGTGAGCAAGCTTAGTGAAGTGGTCAGTAACCACTAAGACATCGACTGACCGCTGCTTACTGTCCTCAGCGGACCAGAAATCTATACACACAAGCTGCATCGGTGCGGAAGTTTTAATGCTCTCCAGGGGCGCGCAAGCAGCTGGCTCTGGGGTCTTCCCAAACACACATCTCCGACAGCATCTGACATATGCTCTGATATCCCTCTCCATGTCAGGCCAATAAAAACGCTGCCTTGCAAGAGAGAGAGTACGGTCCTGGCCCTGATGACCAGCGTGATCGTGGATGCCAGACAGTGCCTTGTCTTTCAGACTCAGAGGTAAAACATACTGAGACCTCCTCTGCTTGGACACTGGGTCCTTTGTCACCCTGTACAAGACACCATCATTGACTTCCAACTTCTCCCACTGTTTCAACAGCCTGAGGACCTTCTGGTCAGCACCATGCCTCTCACGCCTCGATGGCCACTTCCGAACAGCGACAAAGGGCAACACCTTGGAGATGCAGGGGTCCTGCTCCTGACTCAACCTGAGCTCCTCGGTGGATAACATTGGCAGTGTATCCTGACCACCCGACAGATGCTGAACGTGCTGGACCAAACTGAGTGCTGTGAATACTGATGCATCAGGCCAGTCACATTTGGCTTGACAAAAAGCCCTGACCTCAGCTGCATCACAAGCAAACCCAGATCGCGAACTACTCAGTGTTTGGGACTGGCAACTGAGTCTGAAAACATCCTGCACAGAGTCCCCCTCAACCCCGTCGGCTTCCTGAACAAGGGCCGGGTAGGGCTCCCTAAGTAGCCTCTGACTGACGGGCTTGGAAAAAGGGTCGCGACTCAATGCATCCGCCACCACGTTTTTCTTCCCTGGCAGGTGTTTAAGATCGAAGGTGTAAGACGCCAACTTAGACACCCAGCGGATCTCACACGCGTCAAGCTTCGGCTTCGTTAGGAGATAAGTCAGCGGATTATTATCTGTCCAAACGGTGAAGCTTTGACCCTTCAGCCAGTGGCTGAACTTTTCACAAACACTCCACTTCAGCGCCATGAACTCCAGTCTATGAGCTGGATACTTCCGCTGTGAGGCACTGAGGGACTTGCTTGCAAAACCAACAGGTCTGGCCTTGGACTCTCCTCGGGGCACTTGAGACAGCACCGCGCCGAGTCCGTCCAAAGACGCATCGACCGACAAAATGAAAGGCACCTCAAAGTCTGGATGGGCAAGCACCACACACTCCAGTAACATCGTCTTCAACAGATCAAATGCTTCCCCACATTCCACCGTCCAGTCTGCGGAGGTAAGCTTACGAAAGCTGCCATGGGGCTTCTTATCCTTAGCTGACCTCCCCCTCCTCTTTTGTCCAGCTGTAAGGGCGAACAGGGGCTTAGCCACGGAGGAGCAGTTCGGGAGGAAATGCTGGTAGTAAAATACCATACCAAGGAAAGATTTGATCCTACGAACAGAAGGCGTGCACCCATCACCTTCCATGAGATCCTGCACTGTCATGTTGGAGATGACCTCTACTTTGGAGGGATCGACAGACACACCTCCGCCATCAACCACGTGGCCCAAAAACCGCACCCGCTTCTGCAGCAGATGACACTTCTTCGGAGCCAGTTTCAAGTTGTTCTCCCTCAACCTCTGAAACACAGTGCGGAGCCTCGACAGAGCCTCAACCTCTGACGGCGCGAAGACAAGAAGATCATCAAGATAGAACAAAAGCTTCGTGAAGTTCAGATCCCCAAAGATCCCAATCATCATTCTCATGAAGGCTGCAGGGCTATTACAAAGGCCCTGTGGCATGCGATTGTATTCATGCAACCCAAGGGGAGTCGTGAAAGCAGTGTACTTCTTGTCATCTTCATGCATTGGGATGTTGAAGAAGCCAGAGGTGAGGTCCATCGTACTAAAGAGGCAGTAACCACCCAGCGCGGCAAGACAGTCCGACTGGTGTGGCAAGGGATGAGCGTCTTTCAAGGTCCGAGCATTCAGCCATCTGAAATCAGTGCAGATCCGAAGCCCGCCATCCTTCTTCCATACCATAACCAGCGGTGAAGCGTATGCGCTCGAGGACTTCCGGATAATCCCTTTCTCCTCCATATCAGTGAGAACCTGTCTCAACTTCTGATAGTGGGCTGGGGGAACCCTTCTGTAGGGCAAGCGAAAGGGGCGCTCATCCACCAGATGGATGCGATGTGTGTATCCTGTGACCTCGCCGCAGTCCAGAGAGTCCCTGGAGAAGATGTCATGGTACTCGGTGAGCAGCTGAGTGAGCTGGGACTTGCATGCCTCACTAACCTGACAGGAGCTGAGGTCAATGTCACTGAGTCCGAGCTCTGACAAACTCCTAGCCGGCTGGACAGGGGGACAGGCACTATCTGTGGCGTTGGACTCATGCCTCCCTGCAACTGATTGCAGTCCCTGAAAAACATTAAAGTCCTCAATCGCCAAGCATGGAAACACATCAGCCAACTTGCAGTTCCTTTTCAGTGTGATGGCTTTGTCAGATGGATTGACAACAGTCATGGGTACCCACCTATCACCCCAGAGCGGTGTGACAAGACGACCTACGAGGACACTGCGTGGCATGGCCTTGGAGTCTGTCGGCTCCACAACAACAGTGCTTCCAGCTGACATAGGCACCTTAGCAGGAAGTCTGCCCCAGACTAAGTGCTCGTGCCTCGGTAAGAGTGTCACGGCCTGGGTGAGCTTAACAGTACCTATCTTCTCAGGAACTGCACCACCCCTCCAGCGCTCTACATTCGTGAACATGGACAAGAACTGTTCAACGTCAGGACTAGACGGATGTTCCTGTCTGGACGCGATGTCCCAGTACTCAGTACCACTCTTGAGTACATGGGCCACATGTTTAATGACGTTTGTGCCGACTATCAGATCATCATGCTGACCGGGCACGACCAGAGTAGGTATGACAAAGGAAACACCATAAAGCTGCATGTTGAGGTCATAAAAACCATCAGGCCTAGTCTCCAGACCACCGCAGCCAATCAAGACAATGTTCTCTTCAGGCTGCTGCTTCTCAGGTAAAACACCCCCAGAGCGGAGCTTCTCTACTGCATTTTCACTGATACTGCATGACATAGAGCCAGTATCCAACATGCCATTAAGCTGCACACTCTGGTTGACAAGGACAGGAGCATAGAATGTAACGGGGGCAGTCCTATGCTGTTCTGTGCTGGTCAGCCTGCTGCATTCCCGTCACTCTCATCATTAGCTCTGCGTTGTGTTCTAGTTGGGTGGGGCCCCAGGTGTTGTGGGGGGCCCTCAGTTTCTCATCATCATCATCATCATCATGATCAAAGAAGGAGGGGGGGACACACAGGACTCTATTTGGCCCACCTTGCCATTTATTTTGGTTTCAAACTCTTCGACAAACATCCAGTCCTCCAGCGGGAGCGGTGTTTCTTACGGACGTGGGGGTCGAAGTTCAACCACTGCCCGGACTCCACTCGTGTGCGTTAAAAGTAGAAACCGTCCACGGGACTCCGATGTAAGAAAGGATAAACAAGTATTTTATCCCACAGCTTGCAGTATCTTCTTACAGGGATACTCAAGGTTACGTTCTCCTCAACCAGCAAAACTGTCCCACGGTAAGAAACACGTGTGGCTCGGCTCGATTGCTGCTTGAGACTCCTCCCACAAAGCAAAATGGCCTCTCCCGCGTTCCCTCTTCCGTGTACCCACAAGACCTCTCTCTTAAAGCGACAGTACACGTATATAACGGTCGTTGTAAAACATACATAAAAGTAAATAATGACATAAAATAAAATGTAGTAAACACAAATAACAGCACACAGACAGGATTTGGTGATATTTCATACTCTAACAAAAAAAAATAAAAACATTAATTTTAACCTGGTTACACCTTTGGTTGTGATGTGATGAATAAAACATGGGAATTTATTTGAAATACCACTGTCAGGGTGAACTCAATGTGAATTCATCATTAAAAGAGTGAACTATTAATGTTAATTTAACAAAAATTAGTTTCAATTGGAATCAAATATTTGTACTGGCTCTTGTGAAGCTATGAAATTACACATTTCAAATAAGCATAACGGCTTTACAGGTAGCAGCAGTCAACAACTAATGGGAGGAATGCTGTTGCTTTTGCTGTTGCATCACTGACTCAATGTCTGGCTCCACACTAGAGAGTTTCAGTCTCATACAGGGGGCTACATCGATCTTGTTCCTCTGCTTGGTTTTCAAACCAACCAGTGTAGAGAACCCAACTTCACAGTTGTAGGTGGTTGAAAACGGCATTAACACTTGCAAAGCAGACTCAGCCAGCTCAGGATGTTCAGGTTGGACGAGAACCCAGAAGTCTGTCAAGCATTTTTCTCTGAACGCCATTCTCAGTGTTCCATCTGATGCAATGTCCACAAGACTATCCACCTTCCCTGCTGATAGTTTGGAACTGACGCGCTCAATGTGAGGTTGGTCTCCAAATGGATTTCTGATCCATTCAAGGTCCACATCCAATTCTGGAAAGTATCTTCCCAATTGCGTGTGAATGCCTTGCAAATGTTCCTTGAATGCTGCAAGTGTGTTGCTATCCAGAACCTCTTCAGCTTCGAGGACAAAATCGGCTAGAGTTGGGAAACAGTCAAACTCCTGGCGATCAAGACGCGCGCACCACAGATCCATTTTGATGCGAGTGGCTTTAACTTTGTCCTGCACTGTAAAAGCTGTGACCGCTTTTCCTTGCAGTGCTAAATTCAGGTTATTAAGCGTGCTGAACACATCAGCAAGAAAGTCTAGTTTTGCGAGCCATTGAAAGTCATGCATTCTGCCATAAAGTCCATCAGTTTGATGCAAAAACAGCTTGACTTCATCGCGCAGTTCAAAGAGGCGGGTGAGAACTTTACCACGCGATAGCCAGCGAACTTTGTGTGGAAAAGAAGTCTTGTGTGCTCACTCCCCATTTCTTCACACAGAACTTTAAAAAGACGTGAGTTCAGTGCCTTGCTTTTAATTAAGTTGACAATTTTTACGGCCTCGTCCAAACCCTGTTTAAGACAGGGTGGCATTTTTTTTACTGCCAATTGCTCTCTGTGGATACAGCAGTGCGTCGATGCGACAGAGGGAGCGACAGCGCGTACACGCGTAACCAGGCCCTTGTGTTTGGCTGTCATCGCCGTGGCACCGTCAGTGCACACGCCAGCACACCTCTTCCAATCAATGTTATTCTGCACAATGAAGTTATTTTGGGACTCAAATATCGCCTCTCCTGTGGTGTTGGTTGGTAGGGATTGACAGAAAAGAAAATCATCGTGAACAGCACCCGCATGTATGTACCGCACAAAGCAGAGGAGAATAGCCTCGTTACCGATGTCCGTGGACTCATCCAGTTGGAGAGAGAAAAAAAGACTCTGACGCAGACGTGTCACCAGCTGATCTTGGACATTTGCAGCCATGGATGTTATTCGCCGCTTGACTGTAGCATTGGACAGAGGTACTTTGTAAAGTTCCTCACTCGCTTTCTCCCCTAGCATTATGTTGGCCATAACCTTTGCAGATGGCTTAACCAAGGTCTCGCCGATTGAGTGAGGTTTGCCAGCTTTCGCAATGAGTAGGGAGACCTTGTATGAGGCTTCGGTAGCTTTCGCGTTTTCCCCTGGCATAAAAAACTGCGTGGCTTCCTTTCTCGCGTGTCGCTCAAGCTCTTCACGTTTTCTCTCAAATAATTGCACAGGTTTCGAGGTGTATTCCTTGTGTTTTGACTCGAAGTGACGCTTGAGTTTGGCAGGTTTCATTGCTTCATTAGCTAATATGTCATAGCACACAACACAATGAGGTTTTGGATCCTCAGCATCTCCAGTCCAGAAAAATCCAAATTGAATGTAATCGCTACTGTATTTACGTTTCACTTTTGCAGTCGCTTTTTCATAGTGTTGTGCTAGCTCCTGCTGCAAACTGTTAGCACTATGGGACTCGATGCTAACACTGACGCGCTCAA
The DNA here is from genome assembly GCF_029633865.1 of Lampris incognitus. Lineage (NCBI taxonomy): Eukaryota > Metazoa > Chordata > Actinopteri > Lampriformes > Lampridae > Lampris > Lampris incognitus. Next base: position 80,533,303 of record NC_079213.1, read on the forward strand.
TGTGAGAAGGAAGTCTTTGCACCTTGTTGCTTACATTGTTCGTCGTTTCTCCGGATTTTCTCTTCAGCCACCGATCCATGATGTTTGTATTTTGAACGGTTCACTTCACTCTTTGTTAGATTCTACTTAATTTTCACAATAGTCAGGAGGTCTTTGATATGTAAATCCTGTTATTGGAATGGAAGCTAACTAGGTAACCTAGGTAACACAGGCTAACTGAAGAGACGACTCAAAACGCAGGTTTGCATTAGACAAATTGAACAAAATTCTTAGGCTTATTTAGGCTACATTTTTGATTCACTTTTAATTTAGAAAACATTTAGAAAACAGCTGTACTCGTAACTTTGCATTGGAACGCAGATGAAGGTGATTTGAGAAACACGATTTTTTGCAATCCTCCCGCGGACCACCTGACAGATAGATAGATAGATAGATAGATAGATAGATAGATAGATAGATAGATAGATAGATAGATAGATAGATAGATAGATAGATAGATAGATAGATAGATAGATAGATAGATAGATAGATAGATAGATAGATAGATAGATAGATAGATAGATAGTTTTTTTTCTTCTGGACGCTCGAAGCAACCGGACTCTTTTTGTGCCACCGATACATAAAAAATTATCCAAACCACTTATCCTGCTCTCAGGGTCGCGGGGTTGCTGGAGCCTATCCGAGCAGCAAGCGGGAAGACACGCTAGACACTAGACAGGCCGCCAGGCCATCACAGCCCCACACACACACACACACACACACACATCTCTAGGGACCATTTAGCACGGCCGATTCACCTGATACAATGATTTATTTTGTACCATTTGATCAGATCATTGCTTGACCAGTTCAATACCAAAGTCCTTGTAAATGGCCAGAATTGGCTGGGCTCGTAGCCCCACTCCCACTCTTACTGAAGGTTAGGAAGGGTAAGAGAATGATTAAAAAATTATGCGTTGCATGCACCCCTGAGGTGGAAGGTTTATGTCTCAATTATGTGTGTAGAATGATATCATGACTATTTGCCAAATGATAAGTTAAGATTAGAACTACGAAAAATATGTATTTTAGCCATCGTTGACTAATGTTTTGAATGCTTCGTTGACTAACGTTTTGAATGCTATTCTGTTCAATTTCTGCATGTGTATGGGACATGCATTGTTTTTCTGGATCAGTCCAGACATGGAGCCCTTGCATCCCCTCAGTAACTTTCATACCATACCACCTCTTCTGATGATAACTACTTTTTCTCATCGATCAAGTTGAACACACAAGAAAGCTCCAAAGAACTTGAGGAATATTTGGCATCTGCTGAAGACCTTCCCCTCCGCCTGCAAGGTGTACATCAAGTTAAACACACCCCTTCCTACCTCAGCGGCGTGCGAGAGGGTGTTCAGTATCGCAGGATTTCTATTTAGCCCCAGGAGAACCAGGATGAACTCCAGCAATTTTGAAAATAACCTTCTACTGATGCTTAACAGAAGCTTTTACAGCTTTAAATGTAAATAATATATAAATTAACAATTAAGCTGGCCAGTCAGATTCTGTGTAGCCTAATAGTATCTTTTGAAGATATTTCAAGTTAAAGGGATGATTCACCCTCATTGAACAATTCTTAAATAGTTGTCGTACCTTGCATCTTCATACAGCTAATGTTATGGAACATGGCGACTGTGAGTTCAATCCCTATAATGTGTTAAGGTGCTTCATTGTCCCTTATGATCGCAAATCTAACAAATTCTTATTTGCAGTGGTCTAATCTTATCACTTATTCACTGTGTTCTGATCTACAGGATTGCACTACTGTAGGATTTTAATTAAATTGGGGGTGGGGCCTGGACTGTAGATCTGTATGTTTGTTGTCATTCATATTCAATTAAAGCATTGCATATCACTGCCACAACAACTGGTCTGCTTAATTATGGCTATTTACAGTTAATTTGAATATTTACTTTTTACTGTTGATACTTAAGTACATTCTAAATCGGATACTTTTGTACTTTTACTCAAGTGGTGTTTGAATGGGGGACTTTCTACTTTTACTGGAGTAGTTTTTTGAATTAGGTATCTATACTTTTACTCGATTATAGCTTCTGAGTACTTTTACCACCCCTGCCTCTACATTGCGATATGCACTAACCCAACCCTTCCTGGTCTCCGCTTAACCCATTTTTGTTTGAGGGTGGATCAATAGCCGCTAGGCAGGGATTATGACAATGTTTTACATAGCGATGTGGATAAGTAACAGAAGAAAACGCTGGACTACAAACGAGGTGTTTCAGGCAGTGTTTTCTGTCCCTTTAGCGTGGACTTTAAGCTTTGTAACTCTGCTGACATTTTACATGCACCTTCCAGCTATATAACGCACCAAAGGGAAGGGGAAATCCCAAAAGTCATGATATGGCCTCTTCAAGTCAGTGAATCGCTGTCTCCTACACCCAGAAATATGAGTCCCATACCCTGATATAATACATTTATGTGTATAATGACTTCAAAAAATGACTGACTAAATGACCGTGACAAAATGCAGGATGATGATCTGTGAACAAATGTACATTTTATTTAAGTTTGTGATTGAAATGGCTAAAATGTTATAAAATCAAGATATAAAGAACGTGCTAAGGGTTCACAAATTAAGTTGGAGTGGATTTAAGGTTGTAGGAAACCGTTTTGCATAGTGCTAAATAATTTTTAATATCAAATCAATCCTGTTTGTGACCCCTTTCCCTTATGTATCTCACGGATTTATCAAAAAAAGGAAAAGAAAAGAAAAAAGGAAAGAAAGAAAAGAAAGAAAAGCGATACGAAGACAGAAAACTTGGGTCTTGGTGTGATCTCAAAATTAAGTATTAGCTTTTCACAACACGTGTCCATCGAACTAAGATAATTTTCTCTTACACTAAAAGACATTTATGCTGACGGAAAAATCAATGAGTGATAATTTATGGGCTGTTTTTTCAGGGGTTAATGCTTTGAGGTAGTTAAATTGGCGATCTGGTTTCAGTGTTTGGGCCATCTGAGCCTTTAAGGGTGGTCTGTTGTGTTATAATAACCAGAGCATGTTGCAGAATATATCGTATTCGATGGCAGAAGAAATGTACATCTGTCTCAACTGCATACCGTCAAGTAGTGTAGCAATTTTAAAATATGATCCTCAAGTTTTACACGAACTCCTTACTTTTCTGTATGCCAGGTATTCTCTTGAGAGGACCCTTTAAAAATTATCAGTTCATCCATAAAGGACGTTGCCTTCGTCGAATGCAGTATTTGGCAATGTAAGGTGTACTGGATATTCCTAGAATTCCTACGTATAAGAAGAGAAAAAAGAGAAACCATGTAGCCCGCCTAATTCGTTTGTCTTAATAGAGATGCAATTTCTTTTTATAATGTGTCAACATAATTAATGACAGTCAAACATTTGCTGTCTAAACATTTGCAGCGATTCTGGGAGATAATCGTTTTTTTAGTACAGCACATAAAACCCAAAATCTCTCTTTTCCCCTATATTTCTCCTCACGAAACCAGTCAGCCTATCTGTCATAGAGCATGCTCAGACATCCAACCGCCTGACCAGTGAAGAGGGTTGCAGGTCAAAGAGTATGAACCTTTGGGTAATGTCACGAGAAGCTCTAGAAAGACCTGCAGCAGTCGAGACGAGGGACTTGAAAATGTGGACCAATGTTCTCAGGATTATGCATGATAAGAAACAACCAAGCCACACGATAAAAACTGTATGCAAAATCGCATTCTCTGGAAGGGGGGCAGGTGTACCACCCTCGCCTCCATGTGAGTGCGTGGACACGGATATACCGGCGCTTTCAAACAATGTCTTGCCTTGTCTCAAGGGGGAGCAAGTGACAGCATCATGGTTCCCTTTCAAACAAAAACAATTATTTTAGGTTCACTTTGGCTGTAGTTCTGGAGTGAGCGTTGGCGTATCCGCAGGTTTTGTTTAAAATCAAAGAAATGGGGGGATTTACAGGTGCTGGATCATTGGTCTGGGTCAGTCCTTTATAGTATATGTCAGAAAGACCTTGCTCTCTGCAGACCAGTGCTGCGACGCACAGTGTGGCGTGTCCCTCCGACTCCAGCGCAAACCAGTGCCTCGAGGGCAGCCTGGTCATTTCGTTAAGGGTGTACACAGTTATATTGACCCTTTTTTCTCCAAATACACTGAACTTGCCTGTCACACGGGAATACTTATGCAATGCCTTAAGGCTCATCTAGGTTGCGTCGTGTTTTTAAACTGAATTATGCGGATGAACAATCGTTTTCGCAACCACTGTTTACACTATTTTATTTTAAAGTGCTTAAGCGACTGATTGTTCATGCACTCGCGGTAAAAGTGAAAAATATGAACGCGCAGTAGTCTGCGGAGAAAGGCATAACCTTAATAGGTCGCCACGGCAATGAGGTACTTTTATTAGTCTTAATCGGCGCGTCTCTGAAGCGTTTGTCGTATATCTACGGGTAATAGTCTGGCTAGTCCTACATACTCTTTTCGGATAATCCGCTGTTTCAAAACGGGTTGATATGGGCGCCACGCTCCCCGATGACGAAACGGACCCCCTGCCGCGCTGCAGCGGAACAGCCTGTTTGGGGATGGGCTGTTTGTTATTACTGCGGACCAGCACCGCTGCACCTTTAAAGACTTGCGCGTAACATGTAGTAACACACAGCCCCCAGTTCAACTTCTCAGCACTCGCTTAAGGGAGTACGGCTGGCTGCTCAGCACACAGACCACTAGGCGCACCTTGCCAGCCAAACCCATGGAATTATAACTATGGATTACCACTGGATACTGTTTTCTGTCTGTTTACAGTTAACCATCCATCCAGGTAGGCGTCCTGCGAAAAGTCGTCTCGACTCTGGAGTGGGTTTAAACGAATTACAGCGGCCGTCTCGAAACTCGCTCGTTTCAAACTACACCGAACATGAGATTCGGGCTACGGGTCGCTTTGGCGATGTGACAGTTCAACATTTGTGCATCTTTTTGGCGTTTCTTTTTGTTTTCCTTCTGTGCTTTTGATATTGACCCGTTTAATTAACAGTTCTCGGCCCGTTTCTAAGCTATGCTTTGGATGCATTGCTTCATTTTTTTGTTTTCTTGATTCGCGTGCTCTCGTGTATTCGCCTAGGCTGACTGTAGACAAACTAACACGCAGCCAGTGAAACCTAATGAGGGAAGGGGATATCGGAGAGCAGGTTGCCAACTTGCGCTCCGCTCAATAATTCATTTACATACTTACGAAGACCTCCGCTCGTAGAGTAGCAGGGAATGAAATAGCGGCTCGGGCAAGACAATTTTGAGCCATCCGTTAAAGACGGCATATTCATTTTTCAACCCTGTTATAACTCCGGAGCGTTGACCACGGGCTCCTGTAGGTTTCCTCGAGGTTCAGCGAGGAGGTGCGACAGAGCCAACTGTCGCTTTGGATATAATGGAAATAAGCACGCAAATGAGCAGATTATTTATCTAACGTTTCGGCTGCTGCAGTTGGGATCAAACTTGTATCTCGTATTTCAGAATGGCACGTCTACATCAACAGCGTAGCGGTGCTTGACAAAGCGGTTGGTAACGCACAATGAAACGTGACAGCTCTGTGGCTCGACATCAACAACTACACTGCAGAGGCCCAAACTACAAGGCGAACTAAGAACTACCGCGTCTTACATGTATTACTTAGTCTAAGTGTTTATCTGGCTCATCGAGTGTGTCAAACGGTTTTCCACTTTGGGAACTTTACGAGAAGGGCTGCTTTTATCCCATTATATATCAATTACCCTATGTGAAAACAGACTTTTGCTTATCGAGCCCGAAACCTTAGTAGAAGTAGTGTAACGCAACAGCAATTTAAAAGGTCCTACAATTAAATCCATCAGTGTTATAAGGTACACCTTGGTGATAATAGCAGGACCACCCAGAATAGAATCAGAACAGGCACTAATTGGCGCCTCTCATTACAGCCTGCTGGACTGCACACCCTGCAGAGGAAGCAGGTGGATATTACTTTCTCAGGTTGCGTTCAGTGTTTGTGGAAAGTTGCTGATGTGTTTCTCAGGGAACTACGAGCCAAATCAATATTAGGGGATTTGAATGTGTGCCACATCTGCAGGGCATTGCACAAATTTGGCTTACCTGTCATGTGCAAAAGCACAGCATGAGGTTATTTGCCTCAAGCTCTGTTTGTGTGTATTTCTAAACCATTTCATTTCTTTCCAATCTGTGGCTTAAAAAAATGCTGACAGAAAGTCGTCTTCATGTACCTCCTCCTCCTCCCCCTGTCTTTGTAGCCTCATGTTTATGTTGATGTTAGGTGTAGAATAGAAAGTTTTATGCATATGCAATGCCTCTGCAAACACATTATTGTTGGCATGGAAGTGAAACGCTCTTTCTTAGTGAGGTGATTTTTTTTGTATTTGCATTAAAATCGTTTGCATCCAAAGTCACTAAAGTAGGTGTCATATGACCACGCACTTGTCTCAATGTTGTCTCCTCTCAGGATCGCCCTGATAGGCTTACTTTTCCTTTATTTTTTGAAGATTGTTGTTTTTGTTGGGGTGAAGGCAATGAAAGCTTGATGAAAATGCATGCTCAGGAACATTTATGCATATGTACCAAGTTAAACCCACTTATACACTCCCAGTCTTTTCCTCTGGTCTCTTGAGTTGCTGTACTTGATTGAGCGAGCGGGGGAGTATACTCTCAGGAAGTACCTTAGTTGTTTTCTTTCCCCCACCAGGAATCCTGTATCTGATCCAGGTATTCCAAACCAGACTTGAACCTCTCTAACACAAAACATGCACACTGATAAAACTAAAAGTACCCATCATTTAAACCTGAGGTTATGTCACAAGCTCATGTCTTTCCCCTTCCTTGTATCATTCCATGACAGATACACAGACTTCAGGAGACTCAGTGGCCTTGTGACTAAAGGAGTTGAAGATTCATTCCCTGCAGTCAATGTGAATTTAGCCAGGATTTCAGGCAATGCAGGGGTCATAAATCTCGATACGGTTTGGTTATACATTAGCGTGATCCTCATGACTGTTTGAGATCATCATTCAAAGCTGGATCTCATCAGCAACATCATGAACCATGAGCCATAAGACTTAAGAACTCATTTGTCTCAGCTACCACTGCCCTTTTAGGGAACTCAGGGGGATTTTTGTATTGTGTTTGTTGTTCATTTACTGTTGTTTGTCTGGTGGTTATGTGTTACTGCTGGCTGTGCAACAAATTGCCCCTGGGGAAAAATAAAGAGACCCTTGATACTCGATTCTTAATCCATTGCAGTACTTCAGTGACATTTCACTGAACTGCTGAACTCTTGTGTTAATATATTGTTGTCTCCCTGCTCTCCATATATGTCATGTGGTGTGTATAGTAACAAATATCCTCTCATTGGACAATAAAGTATTTTTTCTATCGATCTATAAACTATATAGATGATTCACTGAGCAGAACCTAATTGTCAAAAGTCGTGAAACATGAGTTTGGAGTTGTATCAGAGCTTTTCATCCAAATTTCAAAATTGTAAAAGGTGCAACGTTAAAGCAGTGACGTACATCTTTCTGACGCTCTTGTCAAGACAAGCCCGGTGTGAGACTGCATTGACTATTGACCCCACGCTAATTATTTCAATGGAATTTATTGTCCATTATCATACAATAACAAACCCTGCCCTGTCTGCACACGCTCTCAAGACATTTCTCAAATTATGTCACAGGAAACACCAGGCCCTCCATCACCCCCAGTGGGCCGCACCTTGTCATTCTGATCAACACACCCCTCAGCCTGCGCTGTCAGGGTGAGCAGGTGGTTCTGTGGCAGCGGGAAGACAAGCTAAAAGTGCGGAGGGAAGAGAGGAGTAATGGTGTGTCCATTCTGCACATACCCAGGGCACAACCTGTCCACATGGGCCGCTACATCTGCCTGGAGGAGAGGTCAGGAGAGCAAACCTCAGTCTACATTTATGTGAAAGGTAGTCAATGCATAATGTACTTATTTGTTATTTATTTGCCTGTAAGTGTGTGTGTGTCTGTGAGAGATAAACAGATTCCGGGAGATGGGGGGGGGGGTGCTAGGACCACATTACAGAGGAGAAGGATAATAATGACGGAGGAAATATGGGGAGGTGTGTTTACATAGGAAGATCATAATTAGGTGTGTCATGGACAGGTGCTGTAGATAGTATTGATTATTTTTTGAGTGAAATGAGCCTCGAGATCTTCCTGGCGCAGTGCCATAGCTGTAGGCTCAAGTGTTTGCATGGTACAAAATACTGGTTGAACCACCTAAACTGTGGTGGTTCAACCAGCTCCTAAACTGTGTGAGTATTTGTGCATGGAAAAGAGTCAATAAAGAGTTTCAGGATATTTCTTTTTCACAGCTAACAGCTGTTTAGCTGTCCCACATGGAATTATATGCTGTTTGAATTAAGATATTTCATATATTGAAGGCCGATGAGCACATATATCTGAGGTGCCAATCAATCATTGCAAAGATAAAACAACCATACATGTGTGTTGATAGAGCTAAAGCTGGGTGACATACCATCTCTGATGTTATTGGTTTTTTTTGGCAGATCCTGGCAATGCCTTCAGAAAATCGATGGTATTCAACATCTTGGCTCGTGTGGGAGATACTGCTTCCATTCCATGTTTGGCAACAGACCCAGGCCTGGTCAACTTGCGCCTTGAAACATGCCATGGTGGCGCATTGACCTCTGGCCTCCAGTATTCTGCCAGCCTGGAGAAAGGCATCATTATCTACAACACAACAAAAGCCTATCAGAGCTGTTACATCTGCACAGGCAAACTGGGAGAAACCCTTGTCAAATCGAATCGCTATGATCTGACAGTGAGATCAGGTAGTAATGTGTGTGTGTGTGTGTGTGTGTGTACAAACCCTGCCTTGACTGAAAAGCTTCATTTTTTTCTGGTCTTCATCTTATTAAAGGTATACAATTCAGTTAGAATATTTGTCTATTTCCATGTGCTTTCATTTCAACAGTCCCTAATGCGCCTCCTGTAATTGAGATGCAGGCACCAAAAAAAGTGATTCTAATCCATGGCCAGCAGCTCTCCCTCACATGCAGTACCACTAATGTCAATGGTGACATCAAACTTAAATGGATCCCCCCACCTGGCTCGGTGAGAAACTGTCCCCCTTTCCGCTGCTCTTTGCTGCTCAGTCTGTATACCTTGGACATTAGGGGTTTGCTGAGGACATGCATAATAAGTGAAGACACCAGTGAAGGATTTGGTGGGAAAGTTCTTGATGGATTAATTTTTGGACATTTTTAAAGCTGTGGGAAATGATCACATAATTGAACTTCCCAATGAGTTTGACAGCTGAATGGGAATATCTAGAGTGATTGTGATTATAAACAGATGTTTCACTTGTGTGCTGAGCCATTAACATCAGAAACTAAACATTGGGAATTACTTTGTCTGTGTATACTACGTAGGCTGAGCAGGGGACTCTATGTGGTCGACGAACCATGGTGTCTAGCCAGTCAAAATGCTAAAACTGCAGCATGTTCTGTCCAGACCTGTGATGTTTCTCTCATTCAAACCTGTAATATTAGGTTGTCTGGGAGCATGGTGAGCAAACGGGTCAACATTCGTAGGTTCAGGATCTCAGCTGCATCGTATATGTGTGCATTTGTGTGTGTGTGTGTGTGTGTGTGTGTGTGTGTGTGTGTGTGTAGCACAAGCGTGCATATGTCATCTCGCTCCGACATATTCATGCACGTCGTATTTGTGCGCTTGGTGAGGATAGACATGCAGGTTAATCTCTAGAGATCTCTGGGCGTTGACAGGGTGCCGTCTGGTATCCACAGCAACCAGCAAAGGTTGACAGCGCTTCACGTATCCTGACTGAGCCCTTCACTCATGTGCGCAGCGCGACCCTACATATCACTTCAGTGAGAGCGCAAGATGTTGGAAGTTACCAGTGTGAGGCTCAGAACGAAAAAGGGACCAGCTCTAAGTTTGTGAGGCTGGATGTTTATGGTAAGTACATATACACTACACATACAACTATTTAAAAATACCAATTGTATGTGGATATTCATGTTGCTATGCTGTTTGTGTGTGTATATGCACACACACAAACGATAGATAGATAGATAGATAGATAGATAGATAGATAGATAGATAGATAGATAGATAGATAGATAGATAGATAGATAGATAGATAGATAGATAGATAGATAGATAGATAGATAGATAGATAGATAGATAGATAGATAGATAGATAGATAGATAGATAGATGGATGGATGGATTAATAGATAGATAGACTGACAGACAGACAGACATAGATAGTGATATGTGTACTAACAGTGTCCCCTAATACTGGAGGCCTGGGGCATTCGGGTAGCGTAGCGGTCTATTCCGTTGCCTACCCCCGTGTTACCTCCGGCTTGGTCGGGCGTCCCTACAGACACAGTTGGCCATGTCTGCAGGTGGGAAGCCGGATGTGGATTATGTGTCCTGGTCGCTGCAGTAGCTACTCTTCTGGTCGGTCGGGTGCCTGTTCGGGGGGGAGGGGGAACTGGGGGGAATAGCGTGATTCTCCCACGTGCTATGTCCCCCTGGCGAAACTCCTCACTGTCAGGTGAAAAAAAGCAGCAGGCGACTCCACATGTCTCAGAGGAGGCATGTGGTAGTCTGCAGCCCTCCCTGGATTGACAGAGGGGGTGGAGCAGTGACCGGGCCAGCTGGGAAGAGTGGGGTAATTGTCTGGATACAATAGGGGAGAAAAAGGGGAAAAAAACAAAAATACTGGAGATCATAGTGCCCTTGTACAGTGTTTGTTAGTATGTGCTGTTTTGCTGTGAGTTGTCAGTACGTCCTTGTAGCAATGCTACCAAAAGGATTCTCATGCTAATACTATGTTAAATGCTAATTATATTTCAGACCAAGGCTACATCAACCTAAATACCACAGAGAACAGTACCATTCGCGTGCGGTCCGGCGAAAGCCTATCCCTTAAAGTCGATATGGAGGCCTACCCAAAACCCCATGTCTTTACCTGGAGCTTTATGGACCAACAACTATTGAACACCACAGACCATGTCATCACCACACAGAATTCCCATTCACATAGGTATGCTTTCGTACACAGACGCACTCGTGCTTCATGTTCCCTTGCCCTTGGCCTACCATACTGATGAATCTGTTCATTACAGCCTCTCGCTGAAATTTTACACTTCTGGTCTCCAACTGGCCTTGGGTCAGTTGGGGTGATTATGCCTAACTGTGACAGTCATCCCTCTACAGCAGTGCCACAGTACCACACACTTAATACCTGCCTGTGAAACTCAGTTAAAAGTCATGACTGCCCCCGGGGCTTTTCACTGAAATGAAGTTCTGTGCTTTTGAACTGTGAGCATATAATTGGCATTAAGACAGAGAGAAACCATAGAAAATTTGGGGTGTTGCCCCTGTGGATCAGATAGAAAATCGATATTACACTGCTACATGTTCTACATTATGCATTGTAAGGCCACACAGCATATTCGAATATTTGACCATAGGCGGCCATAGGTAATAATCTTTTCATTCAATATTGGAAGAGTTTGCATGACTTTCAACATGACGATTTATTATTATTTGATTTAAAACCCAGGTATGCTTGTACATAACACAGTTGCTTTAAGCAAATGTTAAATGGTTGTGACACGCTGTGCTGAAAATTAATTAGAAATCAATCAGCACATTCAAACCACTTATAACATGTTGTTTTTATTTCTTTCGGTTGCAATTTCAGGTACAGCAGTGAGTTAAGACTGGTGCGGCTGAAAGTGTCAGAGGGAGGGCTTTACACCTTCCAAGCTTCCAATGGCGACGCCACAGTCAATCAATCTTTCACAGTCTTTGTAATCAGTAAGTCTCATCATACATTTTTCAAAGGTTGTCAGTTCCCCGAAGCCATATACTGAATTTAATTACTCCATATAGAATAAGCTGTTAGTAAGTGACTAGTGGGAATAGATTACCCTTTTTTTTCCCTGTTTTTAATGAGGTCTAGCTGTCCACCCCCGTTCAGCCTGCAGTTATCTACACCTTATCAAACTTCATACTGCATACGCTGTTGGAAAACACCAAATAAGATGAAAAACCCCTTGTACTCGTTGCTCATTCTTTTTCTCCTGATGTTTTCTCCTTTTTGGTAGGTAAACCTGAGATTGTATCCCATGAAGGGCCGGTAGATGGACAGGTGCGCTGTGTAGCAGAGGGATTCCCGGCCCCCCAGATCACCTGGTATTACTGTGAGCAGCCCTACATTAGGTGAGATCATAATGGCCAGTAGGTTACAAGTATAAGGGCAAATACCAGACCGGGTTATAAAAGGTGCACCCAAACAATCAAATCTTGTAAGGCATATACTGTGTTTGCTGTGTCTTATACTGTGTTTGCTGTGTTTGTCTGTGTCTGTCTTGCACTGTTTGGTGAAGCCACAGCCCTCATTTCATTTTTAACATGTGCCTGCACATTGTTTTTAATGACAATAAAATTTAATTGAATTGAATTGAATTGAATCGTGAAGCTCAGGATTACAGCGGGCAATACAAAGGAGTATTAAATAACATTTAAAGGCTGAGTGCCAAAATAAAGTCTAAAATTGCATGTACATTATCTTTGCTTATTTTTTTCTGTTTTGCTGTTCCACATTTAGTTGTAGTCTTGAAGAATGAAGTGTATGATGAAAAAGTTTAGTCTCATAGACATAAGAAAGTTATTGATATTTTAAGTTTTTATTTTCCTGCTTGCAATCTCAGTGTTAGTGGTAACTGTCACCTTTGCAAACTATCAACTGAATGAGAAACATGTGCAGAACAGAATGTTTCCCTTCAAGCTGGTGTAAGATAATCATAGTACATCAAGGTCCACATCCAATATCATACATTCAGTTGACCTGTTTGAAGCATATCTCTTCAGCATTACTTCATCCTTTCTTGATGTGGCGTAGTCAAAGTAAAGCAAACTATATATTCAAACCCGTCAACTCCATAAAGCCCTGATAGTCCTAAAGGTCATGCTCCTCATGAATAATAAAAGCCTAAAGGTCCTAAAGGTCATGCTAAAGACACATTCAAATCATATATTAATGATGATGGTGGTGGAATGTTGGATTGTGGGATTTGAAGAAGCTGACTTGTGATTGGTTGATGATGATGATGATGATGACATGATTCCCATGTGACAAGGGATTGAAAAGAAATGACTTGTGATTGGTGGGAAGCCTGGGACATCTGTCTAGATATATCTGATCTGACACCGCTCATCCTGTGTCAAACATAAAGTATGCTGTAGGCGGGGCAGCTGGTGACCATAGCAACACCAATCCTGTTCAGCACAGGCAATGAATCATGAGTGATTACCCAAATGTTATCCATCCATTTTTTTTAATTAGCATCAGATGTACTTAATGTGTGTGACATTCAGGCATTTAAACACACAAACTCACACCCATTAAAAAAATGGGAGTTCTTCAAAGTATGGCCTGATTCAGCCTATGAGCTGAGGGCACTTGGAAAGCAGCTGTTGTTTTTAGAATGGTGCTGTGAAATATGTAGCCTCTGGGTAGTCTTGGATAACTTTACTCATTGGCGCTTCCTTTTGTTAGGATAAAAAGAGTTCTCCAGCTATTATGATGTTTTTGACAAAACAAACATGACTGCTGTCATTTTACTGAAACATTAACATGTAGAATATGGATATACATATGTAGTATATGTGTGTATATATGTGTATGTGTTTATATATATATATATATATATATATATACATACACATATATACGTACACACACATACGTATGTGTGTGTGTGTGTGTGTGTGTGTGTGTGTGTGTATTTACAGCTGATGATTGCTTATGGCATGAAACAGGCTTGTATTGTCTCATAAATAATTTACTTGACTCACAGGATTATAATTAATATATATATATATATATATATATATATGTAGTGTTTTTTTTCCGAAACTGTCAATGGTGTTATAAGTGCTCAACTAACGAGGAGCGGAATATCAACATGGATACAGGGGGAAAAAAGTTTTAATACATTGCAGTACAGTCCTGTATGATTCTTTAACCACATTAGCAGCTGATGAGTGTGCATCGCACGAAACAGGCCTATACTGCAATGTATTAAAACGTTTTTTCCTGTATCAGTGCTGATATATATATATATATAGCATCTACACGGATACAGGAAAAAAGATTTTAATACAAAAAAATATTTTTTTTCCTGTATCCATGTTGGTATTCCGCTCCTCATTTGTTGAGCACTCACAACACCATTGATGGTTTCGGGAAAAAAAATGCTATATATACGTATATATATATATATACACACGTATATATACGTGTGTTTGTGTGTGTGTATATATATATATACACTCACTGGCCACTTTATTAGGTACACCTTGCTAGTACCGGGTTGGACCCCCTTTTGCCTTCAGAACTGCCTTAATCCTTCATGGCATAGATTCAACAAGGTACTGGAAACATTCCTCAGAGAGTTTGGTCCATATTGACATGATAGCATCACGCAGTTGCTGCAGATTTGTCGGCTGCACATCCATGATGCGAATCTCCCGGTTCACCACATCCCAAAGGTGCTCTATTGGATTGAGATCTGGTGACTGTGGAGGCCATTTGAGTACAGTGAACTCATTGTCATGTTCAAGAAACCAGTCTGAGATGATTCGAGCTTTATGACATGGCGCGTTATCCTGCTGGAAGTAGCCATCAGAAGATCGGAACACTGTGGTCATAAAGGGATGGACATGGTCAGCAACAATACTCAGGTAGGCTGTGGCGTTGACACGATGCTCAATTGGTACTAAGGGGCCCAAAGTGTGCCAAGAAAATATCCCCCACACCATTACACCACCACCAGCAGCCTGAACCGTTGATACAAGGCAGGATGGATCCATGCTTTCATGTTGTTGACGCCAAATTCTGACCCTACCATCTGAATGTCGCAGCAGAAATCGAGACTCATCAGACCAGGCAACGTTTTTCCAATCTTCTATTGTCCAATTTTGGTGAGCCTGTGTGAATTGTAGCCTCAGTTTCCCGTTCTTAGCTGACAGGAGTGGCACCCGGTGTGGTCTTCTGCTGCTGTAGCCCATCTGCCTCAAGGTTCGACATGTTGTGCGTTCAGAGATGCTCTTCTGCATACCTCGGTTGTAATGAGTGGTTATTTGAGTTACTGTTGCCTTTCTATCAGCTCGAACCAGTCTGGCCATTCTCCTCTGACCTCTGGCATCAACAAGGCATTTTCGCCCACAGAACTGCCGCTCACTGGATATTTTCTCTTTTTCGAACCATTCTCTGTAAACCCTAGAGATGGTTGTGCGTGAAAATCCCAGTAGATCAGCAGTTTCTGAAATGCTCAGACCAGCCCGTCTGGCACAAACAACCATGCCACGTTCAAAGTCACTTAAATCACCTTTCTTCCCCATTCTGATGCTCGGTTTGAACTGCAGCAGATCGTCTTGACCATGTCTACATGCCTAAATGCATCGAGTTGCTGCCATGTGATTGGCTGATTAGAAATTTGCGTTAACGAGCAGTTGGACAGGTGTGCCTAATAAAGTGGCCGGTGAGTGTATATATACACTGTGCTATCCCTTTGACTGTTGATGCGTTGAAAATAAGTTAACTTAGTCGGAAAGAAAGTCTCTGTCTGAGTTTGAAAACTGTGTTTGACGCTGTAGCCAGTTTTGTTATTATTAATTGGTTCTGCATATTGGCTATGCCTACTGTTATCTGCCGTGCACCATTGGATTTAATAGGGTTGTTTCAAATCTCGCACAGGTTCTCTGTATGAGTTTCTTACTCTGACAGTATTTCATCTGGATAGAATTAGAGGATTTATTGTTGCCAACCTTTTTACTTATATTCTGGCATTTTTTCTTTTCAGATGTCACTCATGCACACTCCTTGCAGCCTCGAATTATCATGCATCAGATGTGCAATATGACAGTATGATAATGCATGACTGCATTCACAATTATACTTCAAGGTTAATGCTGCAACAACATGGGTTAGGCATTTCTGGTTTGGACAGTGAGAGGGTAGAGATAACAAAATGTGTTGACAAGCACAAGTGAAAAGTAACACAATTTAGCCATTTGCCAACAGTTTGTTATCTTCCCCTCTCAGATGCTCCCAACAGGTGAATGCCACCCAAGAGGAGCAGGATGTCATCACAGTGACAGTGGTTAGTCCCTTGTTTGGAAAATCCGAGGTGGAGAGTCGATTAAACATCAGCAGAGGACGGTTTCACACTTTAGAGTGTGTTGCCACAGTGGAAGGAGAGCAGGCCTACACCCTCTTCTCTATCAGTGGTGAGTTGTACTACCCCATCGCACGTGTACACACACACACACACACACACACACACACACACACACACACACACACACACACCACATGCTTACAAACACACATTCATATGCACACATATACGGTAGGTGATGTGAGTAAGATAAAGAGGGCAGCAGGCTACATAAACAACAACAACTGAAAGCAACAAGAGGCACATGGGATCCGGGGGGTGTTGGCGTCAGCCTGTCGCACATTTTTGTGTCCAGTTAACATACATTGCGTTAATCCTCTGTCTATCCCTATTTTAGGATTAGAATTAAGTGCATTGTCAACAATATAAGACAGGACATACAGTTGGGAAAAGCCATCTCTATTCGTCTCTATTCGTCTCTATTCAAAGCTTTGTAATGTGTAAACATCTGCTCTCAATTTCATTTGCTAATAGCACAGAACGTGCACCAATGCTTAGTGTCAATCTCAATGACCGTAACAGTACTGGGTGCCAGTAACCTTTTTTGTCATCTGCTTATGACTCCTTGCATCGTATTTCGGCAAACAAGGTTATCGCAGCAACTCTCATGCTTTGCAGTCACAAAAACACCCTGTAAAACTCCAGGGATTTCTCAAAATTATTTACTAAACACACAAATTTAGAATGGGTTGACCCTTAGATAAAGATGCAGGCTCAAGGGTTAGGCCTTATAGCCTTCTGTAATCTGTTATGTAAACATTACCAAGAAGCGATACCTCAAACATGATTGGCTATGATAACATATCATCACTTACAGATAGGAATTAGCATTAGGGCCGTTGTTTACCATATGACCATAAATCCTCCCTATTATGATGGTTTCTTCATCTGCTGCACAATACCCTCCGAGTGGTTTTGCTCTAGTTACTGAAAGAAAAGCAAAGTTATGCATGCCCAGGCCTTGTGACAGGGGCTGGTGTAGGAGCATTGTGCTGCACACAGCGGGCATGTGGGCAGGAACTGTCAGTGAGGAGTGTGTGTGTGTGCAGCCAGACAGGACGGGACTGCCTGCGGGACCATGTGCTCAGGCTCCCGGTGCTTTCTGCGCAACACGAGATCCGGCAGAAGCACAGCGAGTGCCGGGCACAGTAGGAGTCCTGGCTGTGCGGGGGGCTCTGGGTTCTGTTGGAGGCTTGGAGGTGTCAGTGAGCTGCAGCATAGAATAGAGAGAGCTTTAAAAACCACTGACAGGTTTACTGGGGATTAGTTCCTGCAGACTCGGCATTCTCAGATTTGAAGTGGAGAGAAAGCTTCTTATCATTAAAGAGCTTATTACACCCCACTGTACAGAGGAGCAAAACAATAAGGCATCACGAACAGAGAGACACAAAGGAACAGAACACCGATTATATGTAATTATTCTCAGCCACAGCTGTAGTATATGCCGCAGTACAGTGAAACGCTGTATCATCAAATGCTGTACAGACTTTGGTAAACACAGCGCAGAATTTGTAAACCAGGAAGAGTATACTAAAAAAAGGAAACAAATGAACAATAGGATTATTTTGCTGTGATTAGTGAAAGAGAAAAAAAAAGGCTTCAGCATGACAGAGCACTCTGTGGTGTCCACTTAATGCCCCTGTGAATCTTGGATGATAACATGCCAAATTAACAAGAGTCTTGGGTTGAAAGAGACCTAGATGTTCTTAAGGCAGTTTGGCCTTAAGAATATGGAGTTTCCTCTCAGTCATAGACTGGTGTTGTTTGATTGTCTCAGTGCCTTTATTGTCTATTGTTCTTATTTTGGTGTCATCGTTGCTGCTGCTGTTTCTTGCAAATGCATCTTATGCTATTTCATGACCTTCTTGTTTTTTGTCTGCACCTCTGTATATTTATTCCTGCAGAGAGGACTGTTTCCCATGAGCTTTTTACACCTCTGCTCATTGGCTCTGTGTCAGCAGCAGCTATCCTCTGTCTCATCCTTACTGTGCTATTCTACAAGTACATGCAGGTAAAACAGTTCATCTCCAAACCTGCCATGGCATACCCTTTTCACTAATGCATGGCATTAAATCAAACACCACTGCTATGTTTAGAAGCTGTTGAGCAGCTATGCAACATTACCCCCTTGTTTAAAATTTAACCATAATTAATGCCCATCATTCTCTTTCTCTTTTTGCCAGAAACCAAAATACCAGATTCAATGGAAAGTCATTGAGGGCATTCATGGAAACAATTATGTTTACATTGACCCTACACAGCTGCCATATGATCACCAATGGGAATTTCCTCGAGACAAACTACGGTTCGGTAAGCATGCTGGTGCTGGTACTTATTATTTATCAAAAATCTTTCATTTTCAAGCTCATACACCATCTCATGCAATTGCACAGCATGTTTTGTTTCGAACTGAAAAGCAATCTTTGTTTGCCCTAATTTAGGTGTATGATAAAGCTCTTTGCGTAGAATGATGATGAGATGAAAGGGTTCTGTTGAACAGGGCTGTCATGATGTCATCATCTCTGCCACCCTCAGGACCTTTCATAGTGATTGACAGACACTATGCTTGTTTACTGTGCATCTGGTCACAGTGTTAGGGTTTTTACCATGTCTGTGGTCATAACCGACGACTAACCAGTTTCACTGCTCATCAATGCAATGTTTGCTTATTGCAAATATAATGATGTTGACATTTTATGGGTGTAGTTTTTAACCAGCCAATTTAAACAGGATCCTGCATGTCCTGGTGCCTACACTGCCCGGGGGGCTCTGCGTGGTCAAAGGAACCCTGGAATGGGGCCAGCAGATGGGAGGGAAACAGGCGGGGAACTAACTGTCTCGTGTTGATCTTGTGTACACAGGGAAGACACTGGGATCTGGTGCTTTTGGGAAAGTGGTGGAAGCTACAGCTTATGGACTCTCCAAAGCAGATTCAGTCATGACTGTCGCTGTGAAAATGCTCAAACGTAAGACGAAAACAAATTGTGTAAAGGACATGCACATTGAAAGAGGACAAAAACAACACAGCTTTTTGACTATATCTATTTGACTAGGTGATGAATGTGTACGGTAGCTGTGTGCTAAGGGCTTGAAAACATGAAATATAGCCGCACGTGGCAATGGGCGGGGTCCAAGCACTTACATGAACGACGCCATATATGAATCTCAGGACGACTGAAAGAAGAAGAATATGATTTCTGTTAGTGTACTGATTCCTTGGCACCATCTGTTTATGTATTTACTTTAAGTTTGCCATGCTGTTTGTGTGTTAATAATTAAATGAATAAAGAAGAAGAAGGAGGAGGAGGAAAATCCAAAATAGTGGAAAATCTGAAATTTAAAAGCAGTCTTAATATGACCTTCAGAATAATTTGAAAATGAGCCAAATGCATAAATTGCCACAACACTCATAAATTTGATTTGGACACCTTTGGACTTGAAACGGCGACCTTTGTATAGAGAAGTTTTTTTGTTTCTTTTTTTTTGGGGGGGGGGGGGTTTCCCCATTTTTCTCCCCAATTGTACTTGGCCAGTTACCCCACTCTTACCCACATCGGGCTTCCCACCTACAGACACGGCCAATTGTATCTGCAGGGACGCTCAACCAAGACGGCGGGAACATGGGTATTCGAACCGGCAATCCCCGTGTTGGCAGGCAACAGAATAGACCGCTACGCTAACCCAGATGCCCTTGTATAGAGAAGTTGACATCCTTACAACTTGAGGCAATGACATCACATCCATCCATCCATTATCCAAACCGCTTTATCCAGCTCTCAGGGTCGCGGAGATGCTGGAGCCTACACCAGCAGTCATTGGGTGGCAGGCAGGGAGACACCTTGGACAGGCCGCCAGGCCATAACAGGGCCGAACCCCCCCACCCGACCCCACAACACACACACACAAATTCACAATTAGGGACAATATTACGTTAGCTAAGGATAGCTAAAAATGGTTTATATAATGCTAATTTTGGCCATGCTGGCTACCGAGCTAAAGTTGTTTAAAGTATTTACACATTCTGACTAACTTCAATCATAAATATATATATATATATATATATATATATATATATATATATATATATATATATATATATCATAACACTTTACAACAACTTTTTTACTTCTTTTTCTTTTTTGAATTTTAAATCAATTTCAATTTGACATTTGAAATTGAAATTTCAAATGTTTAAAGAGGTTAGAATATTTATCCAAAAAGTACATAAATCTTCTGATGATTTATTTATTGTGGTTTATTTACGTATGACTTATTATTTATTCTGGCTCGTTTGACATCACAGTTGGGGCATTTTTGTTTGTTTAAACCTAAAAAATTCACAATTAAAATGTTGGTGATAAAATTCAGAAAAAAAAATCACAAACTTCTACTGATATCAGGTGTATTGTCAAAGATTTTGGTGAAGTTGGTGAAGTTTGATCAAACATTTAGCTAAGAAAATTGTGTGCATACAGCATCTGCACAGTCTGTCAATTTTGGTAGCATTTGAATGAAGTCTTGCGAAAATATAGATGTTAATTGATTTGATCATAGGTTGCAGTGAGGCGGACTTCTGTCACACATCATTGGATGCGCTGAACATTTTTCAGCTCTGCCGGTTGTACAGTTGATTTTTTTTTTTAAGTTTGGAATGTGAAATGAGTCGAAATTTAGATTTGTTGTAATAAGCCACGCCCACTAATCAATCATTACTAATTTTTATACATTGACTGAGTCATGACCCAAAATCGTGCTAACCGAATTTCGTACGAATCCAGCCGATTAAGAGATGTAAACTTGTCACATTTGTGGCGCCCCCAAGAGGTTGAGCACAACGCGCTTTAATGCGTAAACTAAGTGAAAATTCCTGAACACGTGTCTCAAATTTCAGGTAGATAGCTAAACGCATTCATGAGTTGTTGCATTGTTTTTTTTAAATTACTTTTTGATAAAAATTGATTGGCTTGCATAATCGAAACCATACGGATCATACAAATCCCAAAAGTAACTTTTTCCGACTTGGTCCAGAGATGGTCTGTACCACATTTTGGCGACGATTGCTCAAAATATTTAGGAGTGGCGGAAAAAAAAACAGATTCGGACAAAATTCAAAATGTCACAAAATCTTTTTATGCACAAATGGGCGTGGCTTATATATCTAGATCGTCCGAACCCACAGAATACGCCCATTTCACGCCGCGGCCATCTTGGATTTAAAAAAAACAAGTGGTGGGAATTTAGCCACGCCCCCTTCTTACTCAATCGGAAATCAATGCAGCCGGGGCCAGCAGCAGCAAACATGGTTTGGACTACCAACCTCGAGCACCTACCGTCATTTACCACAATATGAAAACTAAGCTGGATCTTTTCTTTTTCGAGTACTTTCTGCCTCTCCTGTGCCAGTGAGGAGAGACACACACACAGGGCTGTATTCAAAGAAGCTGTTTAACCACAATAAAATAAAAAATAAGATACATTTCATTTTTATACTGTCAATATTTATACATTAGATTGTCCCATCTTCAATATTTTCATTCTTTGTCCTTTAACTTTAACAAAACTGTTGGTTCATTTTAAACTAAAATATGTTCGGTCAACTGTCACTCTGTTGTAGCAATAAACTGGAACTCGCTACCAACTCAAATCATCAATTGTTTACTAAACTAAGATAGTGATTGCTCATCTCAAGGTGTGGGCTAAAAAATGGGACTGTACTGAAATGAAGTTAAATATGTTTCAATCTAGGTCCGCGGTGGCGTAGCGGTCTAAGCATCGGCTTGGTGTCGATGCAATTGCCCACTGGGGACTGGGGTTCGCGCCCCGGTCTCGTCAGATCCGACTATGGCCGGACTCGATGAAGCAGCAATCATTGGCAACGCTGTCTTCGGGAGGGGGGCGGAGTCGGCTTGTGTTCGTCATGTGAATGCGTCTCTGTGTGTGTCGGAAAAACAGTGGTTCGGCTTGGATTCGCCTTGTCACGAAAGTGGGGAGGCGCTTTCCTTCGAGACTGCCGGCCGGAGAGATGCAGTTGGCGAACGCATGCAATACGAGGGTGGGTGTTTGAATTAAAATAGGGATCAATTGGCCACTAAATTGGGAGAAAAAAGGGAAAAATCAGAAATAAATTTAAAAAAAAAATGCTTCAATCTATCTAAGGTTTGTGTGCACTATTTTCTTGTCAGCTGAATTTAACAAAGGTTTATAACAGTGGTCCCTAAAAATTTGTTAGAAGAACACACACAGTCCACAGTTGGACATCGAGCAGGTCTTTGATAAGGAAGCCCTTATCGGCCATGACCTCATCACCTGACTCTAAGAGGTCCAGAACACCTGACCTCTTAGTTACCTCCTTATCAGAAATACATCCTGTGTATAGGTTACTTACCAGGCTAACTGACCCTGAGGGAGTGATCCCAATTAGGGATTTCAGTGTAGTGTTACTTTTATAATGGGAGTATGTCATGGTGTTCAAAACCTTCGAACTAGCTGTCTCGTTGCGGATCTCTGTGCAGTCTAGTATCACTCTTGTGTTTGGGTAGAATTCCCTGAATACTGGTGGCATTAGCTCGTCTACTGCTGCTCTACTAGGCCATATTGGGAGGGTCCCTAACATAAAGAGCAAATAGTTGGCCCGTGTTGTACAGTTCCTGCTGACTGTGGCCGGCGACACATTGAATCGTACAGATAAATCCAGAGCAAAAAAGCCCCGCCTCACACGCCACAAGAACAGGAAAAACTGATCAATCAGCGATAAATGCTCTGCATGGAAGCCAGACACAGAAATGTGTTCTAGGTTATGGCTGTTCCTTTGCATTTGAGTCCATCGCACCATGGACTCTGCAGTAGGCTGTAAAGCTAGGAAGAGTGCTTTGAGGGTGTGGTAATCCTTAAAACCAGTGTAAAACCTGATCAGATTGGGCGCAGACTGGAAGCGTTCTAGACCAAAACGCTCACTTTTCAGCTTTTTATTTTCGTCCTCCAGGAAAGCGATGCATTTCTTTACTGCATCAAGCCGGTCTTCCACAGAAAGGGGCTTCACATCGTAGTCATGATCAGGTAGAGTCACCCAAACCTCACTGGACGCATGAGGATATGTCATACATGTGGGAAGCAATATAAATCCACACATTTTCCTGTTATCAAGATGATGTGTCAGAACAGAGCTATCCACTATTGAATATATATATATATATATATATATATATATTATACAATGCAGCAATGTACATGTTTGAAAAATTGTATTGTACTGACAGTAACAACTCACCTATCTCCCTCATGTTCCTCTTCATCTTCTTCCGCTATTAAGTCACCAATGCGAATACAAACAGGAGCAAACATTTTTCAACGTCAAACTTCTGTCTCCCTTCTAATGTTTTAGTCACAGTGAAACTGGTCACCCCAATATTATTTAACTGGCTGTACATGGTGCAACCTCTGCAGCTCAATGCATACAGTAGGCCTACATGTACATAATGTCTGTTGCAATACTAGCAGGAGGAGTAAACATTTAGCCATATGGCATCTTAATGTGGAATTTAGTTGTAAACATGAGTGCACAACTGTAAACGTTACTCACTCATCTGCTGACTCGGGTGTCACCTCCCCAGCAGGTTGACCACCACAAACAGGAACCCTAAAAATACAAGCTATTAATGGCAGGTATTATGTTTCATTTAATCAACATCCTAAAATCATTTTCATGACAACATCCAGCTAACGTTATTATAGCTCTGCATGACCTACCGTGATGTCTGTCTGCTAGTAAAGTTAGTAAACTTAGCTACCTCCTGGGCGTAGGTTGCTTTGACCATGGGAAAATGGTCGGTAGAGTTCCGGGTTTCAGTTTTGTCAGCCCATGAAACATCTTGCGAAAACAGTCCTCGGTGAAGTGCTTTGAGCACACCCTGGTGTTGCCTGTGATCTATAATGACATGATATCTGACGTTACTGTCAGCAACATGTTAACTGTTATGGTTGTAGTTAGACCAGAAAGCTAGCTAACAACGTTGCTAGGTGAAGGTATTGGTAGTTACCTGAAAATGTGGCCCTGTATCCCTCTTAATTTTCACCACCCATGCCTTATGGGTGTGCAGGCGTTTGGGGAAGCGGTGAAACGTCAAGGATTTATCTCTTTCCCTTCTTTGATAGGAGTTGCAGGATGGTACACACAGCAGTACGACATGTTGCTTCCAGCAGTGTTTTCAATGACGTAAGAAGGGAGCGTGGCTAAGTTCCCACCGCTTGGTTTTTTTAAAATCCAAGATGGCCGCGGTGTGAAATGGGCGTATAGGCCAAAACGTAAAGTTCGTGGTTATAGCGTCACCATATGGCCTTTCGGTATAATTATTTTTGTCTGAGTAGTGAGATTTTCAACCGATCTGCCAATTTGGGAACTGTAGCTATTATGGATTCTGAGACCCAGATACAGAAGAAGAACAGGAAGAAGAAGAAGAAGCATCCTAACAAATGCAATAGGGTTCCAGCACTTTCATGCTTAGACCACTAATAATTTGCCTACTGGAGTGTAGAGTGATTTAGTGTTAGGCAAATAAACTTTTATGGAAGTGTAAAATACAGATTGCACTCCTTATTTTTATGTGCAACTTTTCATTTGTAATTATCCTCACTGTCTCTCCTTTCTTTAATCTAGTGAATACCAAAATATTACATGTAATTACAGTCAAATTGCTTAATTACTGCTAATCCTTTTCCACATGGGGATTTTGCTCTGAATACTTTTCCACAGCGAGCGCCCATGCCACAGAGAAAGAGGCACTGATGTCAGAGCTGAAAGTTCTCAGTTATTTGGGAAATCACATGAACATTGTCAACCTCCTGGGAGCCTGCACTATTGGAGGTGAGGGGAGCTGGGGCGTAGAGTTATTTGTAGTCATTACCATTAAGACGTGAGGGTTGCAGTTGGAACAGGACATTTTGCAGCAGGCTTAACAGTCTTAAGGAGAAGCATAAACAAAATTCGAATGTGCTGTTATTTCTGCATTGCCAATGTGTTTCAGCCATCTTTATTTAGCATGTTTTCATTGTTTTATTTTTGATATATTGCAGAATGTGCTTTGATATAATTTGTTCAAGTTGCGTGTTTTGGTTTTACTTGTGTTTGCAAAGATGATTCCTTTGACACTTTTGTGCGTGTGTGTGTGTGTGTGTGTGTGTGTGTGTGTGTGTGTGTGTGTGTGTGTGTGTGTGTGTGTGTGTGTGTGTGTGTGTGTGTGTGTGTGTGTGTGTGTGTCCAGGCCCCACACTTGTGATTACAGAGTATTGCTGCTTTGGAGACCTCCTTAACTTTCTGCGCAGGAAGAGAGAATCCTTCATCTACTCCAAGATGGAAGACAACTGCTATTACAGGAATGTCATGCAGCAGAGAGACATAGATTGGTTAGTTTCTCTCTCTTTCTTGCTTATAGAGGAGGGTTGGTAGCTCAATGTATTCTGCTGTCGTTTGTATAACACCAGAATTGAGGGCTTCCAAATATACTTAAGTTTTTCTTCTTTCTTTTTTTTTTAACACCAAAACCAGTATTAAATGCTGTACACACTCGTGCAAGCCTTCACTTTCTTAATATAACCAGAAAAACAAAAGTGTCTCTGGTGAAAGTTTCTACTAGCACTTGAAGATACAGAAAGACGTGTGGAATAGAAAAGAGAGTACTAGTGTTTACTATCCAGAACGTACGTAGGAGTAGGTTGGTTGAGAGGCAGCATGCCTCTCTGTGGAAGCACTCGGCTGAGACCAGACTGCTCCTTTCCTATTGACAGTGACAGCAGGAACGGCTACATGGCCATGAGGCCTTCTGTTGCTGGAGCTCCGCAGCCAAGCTCATCTGAGAAGAGACGCTCACTACGCAAAGGCAAGCAAGTCATTCATCAAATTTGGCAGACTCAGAATACATGCTGTTTTTTTAACAAATAATTAAATTCCTAATTAATATGAATAAAAACACTTCCATAATATATTTTTTGCCACTTTTGTCTGTTAGGTGCTTCGTACAGTGATGCAGATGTTGCGAGTGAAATGCTTCACGAAGATGGATTATCTCTAGACACTGAGGACCTCCTGAGCTTTTCCTATCAAGTGGCCAAAGGCATGGACTTCCTCGCCTCAAAGAATGTTAGCATCTTTTTTCCACCATTTGAATAACATCGAAATAACATCGCCTGCACAAAGCTGAATGACTTAAATCCTCCTTTAATGTGTACAGCAAGAGAGAGAAACTGAAAGAAGATGACTTGGCGGAAAAGGAGTTGGATGTCATTATTCAATTCCATTGTCTTTCCTTTTTCTTCAACACAAAGCATGGATCCTATTTCCCTGGCTAGTTAACAGATCGACAACCTGTGTTTGAGCATGTTGTTAAAAATTGATTACATGTGGTGGTGAGGAGATACTTCGCCTAGCTAGCCTATGTATCAGTGTCAATGTTTGTGTGGTTGGTAGAGATTTGAGTAAGGAAATACAGTTCCATATTGCACTAGTTAATGATTTCAGTAATTTATTTTTGCACGCTTGAAATATGTTTTGTAAAGCAAAATTCACTTTGCATCATCACATATCATATTGAGAAATGTGTCTTGTTTTTCAGTGCATCCACAGAGATCTGGCTGCCAGAAATATCCTACTAACACAAGGAAGAGTGGCAAAGATCTGTGATTTTGGCCTGGCCCGGGACATTACCACTGACTCCAACTATGTAGTTAAGGGCAATGTAAGTCTGTATTAAAAACTTGCTACTAAAGGGGCATCTGGTTGGTGTGGTGGTCTATGCTGTTGCCTACCAACATGGGGCTCTCCAGTTTGAATCCCCGCGTTACCTCCGGCTTGGTCGGGTGTCCCTAGAGACACAATTGGCTATGTCTGCGGGTGGGAAGCCAGATGTGGGTATGTGTCCTGGTCGCTGCACTAGCACCTCCTCTGGTCAGTCGGGGCGCCTGTTCAGGGGGGAGGGGGAACTGGGGGAATAGCGTGATCCTCCCATGTGCTACGTCCCCCTGGCAAAACTCCTCACTGTCAGGTGAAAAGAAGCGGCTGGCGACTCCACATGTATTGGAGGAGGCATGTGGTAGTCTGCAGCCCTCCCCGGATTGGCACGGGGGTGGAGCAGCGACAGGGACAGCTGGGAAGAGTGGGGTAATTGGCCGAATACAATTTGGGAGAAAAAAAAACGAACTTGGTGCTAGAACATGTGAAATAGATGTAGAGTATACACACAGTGGCAGCCATTACAGACCCCCCCCCCCCATGGATCAGTCCTACTTCTCTTTGGGCTTTAACCAAAAATGGAAAGGTTTATTCAAACTATGATTTTTATTTCCCAAAGAAAAGGCCATCAAGTAGTTCTGCACATTTTTTTTCAAAACTCAAATGAAAACAAAATTAGATTTTAAACAACACTTCTCGAGGGATGAAGAAAAAGTTCATCAGTAAAATAACTTTGTGAATCCAATAAAATTTAAGAGATCCACAATAGCTAAAATCTTGCTATAACTTTCATTTTGTTTGATTGTTGAAAATTCAGTCATTTAGAAAAGTTAAGATTAATAAACTACAGCATGTTATGTTACAATGTTATGTCTGTGCTCCAGAGCAGGTGCTCCACTTCTAGGCCTACAAAAACTAATGTATGGGGGGGGGGACAAGGTACAAGCACACAATGTACACATTTAAAATGTGTGTGGCAGCTGAATTATTGAATGTGATCAGTCATTTGTGAAAGGGGTGTGTTTATACATTCTTTCATCGCTCGTCAGAAATGAGCTTTGCAGGTGGATGTTTAAACTGTTTAGATCCTCCGGGAAATTATTGCCAGAGCTGTTTGACATTTGGCCTACTCTATATTTTAACTATCAGTCAGCTGCTGGGCTAACACAGAGAAGGCAAAAGCATCTTTTAAATATTTATCACAGAAAAAAGTTTGGGTAACACTTTCTATGAAGCTTGCATCTATAATGCCCTATAAGCATCTATAACGCCCATAAGTGTAGCTATAAGTCACTGTAAGATTCATTATAACCATGAATACACCCTCACAACACCCCATAACCACCTTTATGATACATTATGTCAATTTAAAATGGATTTATGCATTATAAATACTATGTCATCATTAGCCTGTTTATCTGTCAAATGTCATAATGCATCACAGCCAACTTGTTTTGCTGAAGTTTTGTAGAGATACATAGTGAGACTTCAGTGTTATTTCTTAGTCTTCGGCTATAGCTGTTAGTCATTGTAATACACATTATAGGAAAGTATGGGCATTATACACTCACTGGCCACTTTATTAGGTACACCTTGCTAGTACCGGGTTGGACCCTCTTTTGCCTTCAGAACTGACTTAATCCTTCGTGGCATAGATTCAACAAGGTACTGGAAACATTCCTCAGAGAGTTTGGTCCATATTGACATGATAGCATCACGCAGTTGCTAAAGATTTGTCGGCTGCACATCCATGATGCGAATCTCCCGGTCCACCACATCCCAAAGGTGCTCTATTGGATTGAGATCTGGTGACAGTGGAGGCCATTTGAGTACAGTGAACTCATTGTCATGTTCAAGAAACCAGTCTGAGATGATTCGAGCTTTATGACATGGCGTGTTATCCTGCTGGAAGTAGCCATCAGAAGATGGGAACACTGTGGTCATAAAGGGATGGACATGGTCAGCAACAATACTCAGGTAGGTTGTGGTGTTGACACGATGCTCAATTGGTACTAAGGGGCCCAAAGTGTGCCAAGAAAATATCCCCCACACCATTACACCACCATCACCAGCCTGAACCGTTGATACAAGGCAGGATGGATCCATGCCTTCATGTTGTTGACGCCAAATTCTGACCCTACCATCCGAATGTCGCAGCAGAAATCAAGACTCATCAGACCAGGCAATGTTTTTCCAATCTTCTGTTGTCCAATTTTGGTGAGCCTGTGCGAATTGTAGCCTCAGTTTCCTGTTCTTAGCTGACAGGAGTGGCACCCGGTGTGGTCTTCTGCTGCTGTAGCCCATCTGCCTCAAGGGTCGACGTGTTGTGCGTTCAGAGATGCTCTTCTGCATACCTCGGTTGTAATGAGTGGTTATTTGAGTTACTGTTGCCTTTCTGTCAGCTCGAACCAGTCTGGCCATTCTCCTCTGACCTCTGGCATCAACAAGGCATTTTCGCCCACAGAACTGCCGCTCACTGGATATTTTCTCTTTTTCGAACCATTCTCTGTAAACCCTAGAGATGGTTGTGCGTGAAAATCCCAGTAGATCAGCAGTTTCTGAAATACTCAGACCAGCCCGTCTGGCACCAACAACCATGTCACGTTCAAAGTCACTTAAATCCCCTTTCTTCCCCATTCTGATGCTCGGTTTGAACTGCAGCAGATCGTCTTGACCATGTCTACATGCCTAAATGCATTGAGTTGCTGCCATGTGATTGGCTGATTAGAAATGTGCGTTAACGAGCAGTTGGACAGGTGTGCCTAATAAAGTGGCCGGTGAGTGTAGATGCAATAGATGCTTATAGGGCATTATAGATGCCTATAGGGTGTTATGGATGCAAGCTTCATAGAAAGTGTTACCAAATGTTGAGATGGAATGTGTGTTATTGCACTGTTTAGGCTCGACTGCCAGTGAAATGGATGTCACCAGAAAGTATCTTCGAGTGTGTCTACACGTTTGAGAGTGATGTGTGGTCCTATGGCATCTTACTCTGGGAAATCTTCTCACTAGGTATGTTTATTAATCTAGTGTGTGTGTGCAGGTGTGTGCATGTGTCTTTCTGTGTCTGTTAAGGTTCATTATGCGGAAATGTCTTTGGCTCACTGACTGTCTCCGTTTTGACCTGAAGGAAATAGCCCGTACCCTGGTATGCCTGTTGACTCCAAGTTCTACAAACTGATAAAGGATGGATACAGAATGGATGCTCCAGAATTTGCACCCAGTGAAATGTGAGTGTGTTTGTTTGTGAGAAAAACAGAGTTGATTAGATGGGAACAGAAAGAATTTGGGGATGAGGATTTTAGGTTTGTGAAATTGAAGGGATTTAGGTGGTGAAAGCATGAAGGAATTTATATTTGGTAATTTTGAACAGGAGGCTGCTTCCTTTGTGTTTCATAATGCCTTTTACACAAATCATCGAAAAGGGTGCACTCTTTGAAAGTCTGGTGGCAATAGAAACAGTAACCTTAGTCCAAATGAGATGCATTTTTTTGCATGTGTGTCGTAGGTTACAACAATGTTGAAACTATGTGCTTATCTGTTGATCCTCAGGTATCAGATCATGAGGTCCTGCTGGGATGCTGACTCCTTCAAGAGACCCCACTTTAGGAAAGTCGTGGAGCAGATTGAGCAGCAGCTGTCAGATACCACTAAGCATGTAAAGATAAATACACTTTGTTTTCATACACTCTCTGTAGAAGATTTAAACTCCCATTCCCCAAACACTATATACCTTCGTTAAAAACAGCACACCCATCATGCATATTATATTTAATGAATGGAAGGCAAAGGACACGAACAGAGAAGATGCTCTTATGTTTTTTATCATTCATCTCTGTCAGTTAAAAAGCTTTTTATCGTTTTGTCAGTCCATTCTACCAGCCTCCAGCTTACCATCATCCTACGAATTAGTGAGCCAACAAGACTTGACAGGCCATTCACCAGTATAAATAGGTTGTGAAATAAAACCATGCTGTTTATACTTTAAGTGCCCTCAAGCTATCTTACATGGGGATGATTCTTGTAAAGTAGTTGAAAGATCATCTCTGATGTCCCTTTTGACCCTTAAATTGACCATATGACAAATTAAAGGGGTGTTTTTCTGCACTGCTGTCAGCTATGGTCATGCATGTACATGATTAGAATGAGGTAGAAAGTCACACAGTCACGCAGTATTTTGACCATGACAGTGGAAGTCAAGTAAGCCAATTTTATTTGTATAGCCCATTATCACAAATTACAAATTTGCCTCAGGGAGCTTTACAGCAATACAACATCCCATCCTTAGAACCTCGCATCAGATAAGGAACAATTCCCTAAAAAAGCCCTTTAACAGGGAGAAAAATAAGGAGAGACCTCAGGGAGAGCAACAGAGGAGAGATCTCTCTCCCAAGATGGACAGACGTGCAATGGATGTTGTGTTTACACAATTTACAGAATACAACATTGAAAGAGGATAACAGAATTATAATGGAATTATAAACTATATGAAGGATATGATGAGGAGGATGCCAAGCAGTGTCCAGATGCCACTGGAACAGCCCAGGACCCGAGCCACGTGACCGCCATTACCATGGAGACCTGACAGGAGGACAGACTACACATGCACACAGGGGAGACCCACATCACACCATTCACATATGCGGGAGAAGAGACAAGAAAAAAAAAACAAAATATTAGTCACACATCAGAGAGAGAGAAGGATATAACATTGAAACAAGACAACAAATTTATATGGATTTATAAGATATATAAAAAAATGTGATGAGGATGCCAAACAGTGTCCATGTGGCGACCACCATCACCATGGAGACCTGGGAGGAGGACAGACCACACGTGCACACGGGAAACTCACATCACACCATTCACATACACAGAAGAAGAGGAAGGAGAAGACATGATTCAGAGAGAGAGAAAAGACCGTGCTTGGTAAATTCATTGAGACAGAAACCGACCCGCCATGCAGTACAGGTTGTGAAGTACTCAATATAAAGGCAACTAATTGTAGGTTAAGGCAAAAAGATGAGTTTTAAGTTTGGATTTAAAGGACTCAACAGACTCTGATTGTCTGACAGCAGTAGGCAGGTTATTCCACTAGAACAGGGCTCAGTAGGAAAAGGCCCTGCCACCAGCTGACTTCCTTTTAACTTTAGGTACACACAGGAGCCCTGTATTTTGAGAGCAGAGAGCTTGAGATGGACTGTACGGTTTGAGATCAGATAGGTCAGATGGGGCAAGCCCATTTATGATTTTATAAGTCAGCAGAAGCACCTTGAAGTCTGATCTAACATGGATAGGAAACCAGTGAAGGGAGGTAAGAATTGGTGTAATATGGTCAAATTTACTAGATTTAGTTAGGATTCTAGCAGCAGCATTCTGAGCCATCTGAAGACTTGCTGTACTAGCATGTGGCAGACCTGAGAACAGAACATTACAGTAATCAAGTCTGGATGAAACAAATGCATGTATTAGAGTCTCTGCGTCAGCCAAGGATAGGAAAGACCGAATTTTAGCTGTCATGTCAGTGAAAAAAGGCAGTCTTTGGTGATTTCTTTAATGTCCTTAACTAAGGAAAGACTGGGATCAAACGTAACACCAAGATTTGGATGGCAACAAAGTTTGTTGAAAGGTTTCATTCTGAAAACCATGTTACCTTGTATGTTGTTCATTTCAAAACACTATTAGCGTTCACCATTACTGAGTTTCCTGAATGAATAATTGCAAATGTGTGTACATGGCAAGGGTGTACATATGCTTCATGAGAGGTCAGTTGAACTCGGCATGGAAGAAGACAAGGGCAAAGAAACAGCTTTCCAAATGCTTTTCAAGCAGGACTGTTTGAATGCCTCTTTTAATGTTGTTAATGTGTTCTTTCACAGCTTTGCGCTGGTCATCTTTTCAGCTGACACCTCAGTCAATTGTTTACAATGTAGAGATACACATCACATCACAAATCTCGCTGTCTTTCTCTTTCTCCCTCTCTCTCTCTTTCTCTCTGTGCATCTTCTTGATATCTCTTTATCTATTTACTTATCTACCAAACCCCTCTTTCTTTCTAGATTTATCTGAACTTCAGTACCCGGATTCCTCTGACATCTGGAGTGAGGGAGGACCAGAGTAGTCAGAGCTCAGCATTTCAACACGTCAACTCGGTTGGCACTTACAACGCTGCGGCTCACCCTCTACTGGCCCACGATGAGGTCTTCCTGGAAGGAATGGGCCTCAGAGCCCATCGAGTGTAAGGACCCTCCTGATATGACTGGGCGCCCCATAAAGTGCCTGTAATGTTTCGCCACAAACCACTGACCCCACTGCCCCACCGCCCCAGTGCTCATTGGATGTGTTGCCACATATTCGAGACCATGATCCATTTCCATCTATGACCATGATCGCAAACAAGGACTGGTTCGGATTACGATCATGATCCTCTGATTTTATGGAGGACAATTGGACAAAGTCTCCCCTGCTACGAAAGAGACATAGTTAAGACATTGGGATGTGGAAGACATCAACCTTTACTCTTAAAGAAAAAAAAAATCCTACAACTGTTGTAAAAAAAACTCTCCAATGTTCATCACGCTACTCTAAGCAGTGATCTTCTCACTTTTTCAGTCACATTTTTTCCTATACACTTCGTAAGTTTTGTTTTGTTTTTGTTTGCAGTTTTGCAATTAATGTTTTACTGGAATATTTCATTCTATCTAATGGAGGTTTTTTCTTTTTACATTTCATGTTTGCTGTTTTTTCTCTGTTGTTGCACTTCTAATGAAAAGTTATGTCATGTTTTTATTATGGTTGCAGGAGTGCAGTTGAAATTGATGGGGAAAAAAGAGGCACTCGAGGCAATTGAACTTTATATAATTCCATACAACACATGATGCAGCTTTATTTCTTTTGTACACTGTGTTCATTATCAGTATTATTTCCATATGTGCAGGCAAATAATTATATGAAGGAGAAACTTATGGGGGCCAACTAGAATTAAGATACTGAGATACTCATGAATAAGCTAGACACTGTTAGACCTGCTGTAGAGTCCATTAAGGGTGTGAGCCAAGATAGTCATTATATCTTCCTGTTCATGTTATTCCTTTCATATATTACAAAAATTGACACGACACATATGTCCATTTATCAATACAGAGGCTCGGACCATGGCTACTCTACATAAACAGTGGTATTTAGAGGCTGGTGACTATGTTTCAAATTGGATTTATTGGTCAGATATGGTACTTTTGCTTTGCATTTAAGTGCTTGTTCATTGTATATGTGTATATATCATGCAGAAATGATAAAGGTAGTTGCAATGATGTGACAAGACAGGTCGCATCAGAGTTATACATTTCACAAAGAATGCATTCTTGTGAAATGTATAAATCTGAGTTGCATTAGAGTTTGTCTCGAGTTTGCTATGTAAGCTAAGCAATACATGAGATGGGTATCACGTTCTGACAGCTGGACTGCTGGAGAATTCATTTGTAAATGTGTAAATAACTGGGTGAGTTTGATGGTCTCTGTCCTTCTGCATCCAGTGTGTAATCTTTGTTTACAATGATGAGACAGGCACTGCCATTTCAGTGATATCTCATCTTGACCTTTGACCTTCCCTCTCTTTATCAGGGACTGGTCATTGGGGAGCTCACCTTTTGGACTGACAGGCAGTTGATGCTCTCCACTAACGCTACCACTGCCATTCTCTGCTGCAGTTCTATGTTGTTTATCATCAATAATACCAGTAGGAAGTTTGATGTGCATTTGAAATGCAGACTGTAGTACTCTACTGAGATGATCAGCCAGAGGAAAGACTTTTTTTTTTCAGATGTCCGCCCTAATCTTAGATCTAAAGCATCTCAAAACCTTGTTGATCCTCTCGTTGTTCTCTGGCCAGTAGCTGGTTTCCGAGCAGTTCTGATTTTGTTTCTATGCAGCTGCTTCCTCCATCACAAGTGGGACTTCCAGCACCTCTCAATCAGTAGTCTTTATCAGTCCAGGCCATTATGACTCTCCTCTTTCCTTAGTGGGATGTTGTGATGAGCAACAGGAAAATGTCCGTTTTATGCATATAAGTGCTTGAATGTGTGTACTGTATGTCTGGGCATGCACAGCTGTCTAATTGTTTTTCAGTGCACAAATATATGCTCACAAACTAAGAAGGACGATATACTTTAAAGGGGTGCTACTGTTAAGCAATCCTCAAATTCTATTGGCTACTATGACACCAAATTCTACTGTCTTATTGCTCTCTCCTTGTCAGTGTGTATGTGCATACATTGTAAAGTAATGTTGATACTCTTGAGGATGTATTATGGTAAAGATATGAATATGGTACACTGATGCAACATGTATTGTTCTGTAATTTCTAATGTGTGCACAGGCTGCAAACTTAAGATAAAACTGGAACAGCTGCTTGTGTTTCTGTCACCATGGAATAAAAAAAAAGTTTAAATTTGGCTTTTTTTCATCTCATGCCTAATGCCAATACTTTTGGCAATTGCCATAGCATGCTATCCTCTGCTAAATGGTTTAAATTCCCTGATACTTCATACAGTAACATGGTAATTAGTGTGAAATTCACCAATACTTTATGGCAGCAAATTATAATTACATATTGCATATTTACCCTGAAGTTATGTAATACAGGCATACTATATTTTTTCAATTTTGACATTTTACTGTTTTCATGTATTTTGCTGCATATTTATTAAATTTAGGGCTATAGCGTTACTGTATAAATTTAATGTGTTGCTATTCCACGTGTCAATGTAAATAAAATTGTGTATATGGAATTCACAGTTATACTTATTTAGAGACTGTTTTTTAAACCCTCATCATAGAAATGACACATACTTTGGATACCATTGTTTTGTGACTCAAAAGCTATACAAAATGTGTTAGCCAGATTCAGTTGGGTCATGTATGGAAATATTTTCATGCCTTTTATATGATATATAACATGTCAGTCAGCATTGCTTTTAAGTACACTGTCAACCATCTGCTTGTAAATGTTCAGGGAACTTTATTCCCTTAAGCGACTGTCATAAAAGATTGTTGTTCACTGGTTTAGACAATCCCTACCGTACTGTGGAGTGGAGGTTAACTTGAACTGAAGTTAGCCAAATACTTACCATAATGGGCCGTACACCTGATTTTTCAGTTGTGCTTTTCACTCCACAATAGCCCAGGATTTTGGCTCCAGCTCAAAAAAGGACATCTGGGGGAAAGCTGAGGGGATAGCAGCTCTCAGAGTAGCTCTGTGGATAGACCAATGTGTGTCTTTGCGTGGGCCGAGTCCATTGTTTCAACATCTAACTGATAAGGAGCAGGCAGGAAATCCCACCATTGAAGCAACGTGCTTGAATGAAAATGTCTGTGAGTCAGACTGAGGGTCTTTTCAAGGGAAAAGATGGGGAGAGCAGGACTAACCTTTTTTAGAAGTGATGCATCCCATGAACCTCACTTCTAACTGGCTTACTCACAACCTGACATTTAGTCTTACATTTATCTGTATAATACTGTGTAGCTTCTGGGGAGGGGTGCAACCCCTACAGAAATGTTTGTGAGTGCATCTTAACCCTTGTGTTCTGTTTGGTTCAAAATTACCTGTTTGAAATTACAACTACTAACGATAAACGGTGTTAATATTAGTTAATATTAGTAATAAGTGAGATAAGGATAAGACATACTGGGTATTTTTAGATAAATATCATAATTATATTGCTATAAAAGCTAAAAAATGACTTGGGTCAATATGACTGGTGAACAATACATCCATTGCTAATTAGTGAACAGAGCATGAGGATTAAAATATATCCTGTCATGTTCCTTCTATGTTAAACATCTGATTTTTTTTGGTTTTAATTAACATTAATCCTTGGTAAGGAAATTATCCAAATATTTTTTTTCTGTACTCCCACCGCTGTTCTCTGTTGGTCTCCCCCTCTATATGTCAATTGGTATTGCCGTTGCGGTTTCATTCGAGGTGGGATTTCATAGAAAGCAGTGCTGCACAATTTGGTGAAAAAGTAATATTGCGATTATTGCGGACAATATTGCGATTTGCGATTGCATCACCCTGTGATGGCCTGGCGGCCTGTCCAGGGTGTCTCCCCGCCTGCCGCCCAATGACTGCTGGGATAGGCTCCAGCATCCCCGCGACCCTGAGAGCAGGATAAGCAGTTGGGATGGATGGATGGTATAATAAACAAATTTATTCATATACAAATAATACAAATTTGTTGTGTTGCAGCAACTTTCATTTTGCATGTTTTACACAGTACCGTTTTCTGCTCAATGTCGCTGAGCTTGAATCCAAAATATCGCCATATAACAGAGGTCGCGTTTTTTTTTTGCCACCAGTTCATCAGCATTAACCTTCTCATTGTCATTGGTATCAATTTTTTCCTTCTTTCTGGTCTGCACACAGCACACCGGATAGTCATGTGACCTTAGACTGCACACGCTTCCCTACCTAAACAGAGGCTGACTGGTCGTATCTTAATTATAGGCGTAGATATGCAAACGGCACACAAACAGATGTTTGCAGGCGCGATCTCAAAGGGATTGGAGATTGCAAGATGGTGACAGGGGAGAACGTAGCTAGGCAGCATCTGATGGTGGTCTGTAGGATGACTTTGAAGACCAAGAAAAGGAAGAGAGTGAAGGCAGAGCCAAGGATCAAACGGTGGAAGTTGAAGAAGGAAGACTGTTGTGTGGAGTTAAGGAAGGAGTTAAGACAGGCACTGGGTGGTAGTGAAGAGTTGCCAGATGGCTGGGCAACCACTGTAGAAATAGTGAGGGAGACAGCTAGGAAGGTACTTGGTGTGTCATCAGGACAGAGAAAGGAGGACAAGGAGACTTGGTGGTGGAAAGAGGAAGCACAGCAAAGTATACAGAGGAAGAGGTTGGCAAAAAAGAAGTGGGATAGTCAGAGAGGTAAAGAAAGAAGACAGAAATACAAGGAGATGAAGCATAAAGTGAAGAGAGAGGTGGCAAAGGCAAAGAAAAGGGTATATGATAAGTTGTATGAGAGGTTAGACACTAAGGAAGGAGAAAAGGACTTGTACTGATTGGCTAGACAGAGGGACCGAGCTGGGAATGATGTGCAGCAAGTTAGGGTGATCAAGGAGAGAGATGGAAATGTGCTGACAGGTGAGGAAAGTGTGTTGAGAAGGTGGAAGGAGTAGGAGCTGATGAATGTGTTGTGGTTACACCGCCCCGAGCTGCCTCCCCGGCACGTTCAAGCCACTCCCCCAGCTCGGACGTGCCGGAAACATCCGAGCGCTCGGCTCGCGCTCTGAGGAGACGAGCGCTGCACTGCACCAGGTGTTTGCCATCATCCATCAGGGACACCTGTGGCAATTAGGCAGCCTTCTACAAGAAGCCTCCCAGAACGTCTCTCTGTGCTTCGACGTACTGAACCCTGCGGTAAAGTTCTGACAAGCCCGCCAGCGTTCCTTGCATTCTGTTTATTCCCCAGTGTCTTATCTTCGTGTCTCTGTTTCCTCCCAAGACTCTCCCTCCGCGTCTCCCTCGTCCCCAGCGACCTTCACGTTTTCTCCCCGGACCTCTCCTGCGATCTCCCCCCTTGTCCCTCTATCTGGACCCCTCCTTTCGGACTGGACTTTCTCGGACAACCCCTCTTGGATCACGGACTGGACTTTCTCGCCAGGTGCACGCACATTTTTCAGCACCTCCTGGTCATTTACATACCGCACCACACATAGGCTAAAAACACTCACACATAGTTATACACACACAAACCACGGGACACCACACATAGTTTATTCACACATCCCACTAACAGAACGCCTTTTTTCACCATACATTCCCCTCTCACAATAAAACCCCCCTTTGTAGATTTTGAAGTCATCTCGTGTCTGTCTGTCTTGGGTTTCGCCACACGGGTCAGGTTCTGGTGCGCGAGCATACCAGAATGAAGAAAATGAGAGCGAGAGCAGGTTGCATGATGTAGGGAAGTGTGGTGGATTAGCAAGGAGGAAGTGAGGGCAGCTATGAAGTGTGGAAAGGCAGTTGGTCCAGATGACATACCTGTGGAGGCATGGAGATGTTTAGGAGAGATGGTGGTGGAGTTTTTAACTAGATTGTTTAATACAATCTTGGAAAGTAAGAGGATGCCTGAGGAGTGGAGAAGAAACATACTGGTACCGATTTTCAAGAATAAGGACGATGTGCAGAGCTGTAGTAACTACAGAGGTATAAAGTTGATCAGCCACAGCATGAAGATATGGGAAAGAGTAATAGAAGCTAGGTTAAGAGGAGAGGTGACAACCAGCGAGCAGCAGTATGGTTTCATGCCACTAAAGAGAACCACAGATGCGATGTTTGCTTTGAGAATGTTGATTGAGAAGTATAGAGAAGGTCAGAAGGAGTTACATTTTGTGGATTTAGAGAACGCATATGACAGGGTGCTGAGAGAGGAGGTGTGGTATTGTATGAGGAAGTCGGGAGTTGCAGAGAAGTAGGTAGGAGTGGTGCAGGATATGTATGCAGGAAGTGTGACAGTGGTGAGGTGTGTGGTTGGAATGACAGATGGGTTCAAAGTGGAGGTGGGATTACATCAAGGATCGGGTCCGAGCCCTTTATTGTTTGCAATGGTGATGGACAGGTTGATGGACGAGATCAGGCAGGAGTCTCCATGGACAATGATGTTTGCGGATGACATTGTGCTCTGTAGCGAGAGTAGGGTGCAGGTTGAGGAGAGCCTGGAGAGGTGGAGGTATGCAGTGGAGAGAAGAGGAGTGAAAGTGAGCTGGAGCAAGACGGAATACATATGCATGAATGAATGAGAGGAAGGACAGTGGAATGGTGAGGATGCTAGGAGTGGAGGTGACAAAGGCGTATGAGTTTAAATACTTGGGGTCAACTGTCCAAAGTAATGGGGAGTGCAGAAGAGAGGTGAAGAAGAGAGTGAAGGCAGGGTGGAGTGGGTGGAGAAGAGTGTCAGAAGTGATTTGTGACAGAAGGGTACCAGCAAGAGTTGAAGGGAAGGTTTACAAGATGGTTATGAGACCAGCTATGTTATATGGTTTGGAGACAGTGGCACTGATGAAAAGACAGGAGGCGGAGCTGGAGGTGGCAGAGTTGAAGATGTTAAGATTCTCATTGGAAGTGACAAAGAAAGTGATAGGATTAGGAACGAGTATATTAGAGGAACAGCTCAGGTTGGACGGTTTGGAGACAAAGCAAGAGAGACAAGATTGAGATGGCTTGGACATGTGTGGAGGAGAGATGCTGGGTATATTGGGAGAAGGATGCTGAATATGGAGCTGCCAGGGAAGAGGAAAAGAGGAAGGCCAAAGAGGAGGTTTATGGATGTTGGGAGAGAGGACATGCAGGTGGCTAGTGTGACAGAGAAAGTTGCAGAGGCCAGAAAGAGATGGAAACGGATGATCCGCTGTGGCGACCCCTAACGGGAGCAGCCAAAAGTAGTAGTAGTAGATATGTAATGTCAGCAGCTCAATCTAAAATGTGCAGTCAATATTTGGCCTACTTGCAAGTACAAACAGAATGCTCCCGTATCATTTCATTCACTACACAACAAGCTACACAACAGATGTGCTTTGTATTTGTGACACTACGTGTGCTTTTTTAGTCCTGATGATGACTGATAGTCATCATCATCACCACAGGACTATGGTCTAAGCATTAAAACAATAAATTGTTCATAGGTTTAAAATCTTTGTAGTCAGCATAAGTGGCGAGCATTTTCACAACACAAAACACGACTTTCGCTTTAAGGGATTTAACAC
This sequence comes from Lampris incognitus, assembly GCF_029633865.1. Taxonomy (NCBI): domain Eukaryota; kingdom Metazoa; phylum Chordata; class Actinopteri; order Lampriformes; family Lampridae; genus Lampris; species Lampris incognitus. Next base: position 80,574,119 of record NC_079213.1, read on the forward strand.
CCATGGAAATTGGGCATAATTGGATCTCAAGCCGCACCTTTTTTTTTAGTACTGCCTTGAGCCTTTTTATTTTAAGAGGAAGTATAGTGCTGCTGCTGTCGCTTATGGCTTTATTAAACACCACTATGTTCACTTGTGAACTAAATATAATAACCCTATTGTCCCGACGGGGAAACTGCTGTTTTTATTGTCGCATACAAGTTGGGTAAAAGATGTATCACAACCTGTTTTAGTTTATAAGAGAAAAATATGTTTCACTCAGATAAAGCTATCTTATGTAAGGTTAGAAGTTCAAACCCAACTTTTCTTCCTCCTTTGATACAATAGAGATCTTGTTATTGAGAAAGGTTAAGTGCAGTCAAGGCCAGTTTAATGGGGAACTTGGTTGGGTTGTCTTGCTAAATGCTCACTAGCCACACAAACAGACTATATATATATATATATATATATATATAAATATATATTTTATTTTTTTTTGCTTGTGCCTTTGTCAGCCAGTCAAAATATCCCATTTTCACAAATGAATTGCTGTCTCTCATTTCTGATCGGATTCAACCAACTAAAACTCGCTTTCATCCCATACTCTCTTTTTAACTCTAATTGAGAGCAGCTGAACTTATACTCAATCTTTAGATTGTGCACACAATGAAAAGCATGACGTGTCAAGTGTTTACCTGTATGAGCGTATGCATTTGCATGCATGTGCTAGACAACTACATTGTGCATCCTGTTGGGATCATGGAGTGAATTGTTCTAGCTAGGCATGCATTGGTTTTTAATCATCAAACCCTTCAATATGCCCACTGCCCCTCACCCTGATGCTGACCCCCCCACACAGCGTTCCCCCCACAGCGTCCCCGGCTCAGGTGCTGGTTCCCTGCCAGAGGGAGACTCGGAGCAAGGTGCAATCATCTCCCCAGGGACACAGCCTGACTAGAGAGTGGACTTACAATAAGGCAAAAACTAAGTATCCTTGATTTGGGAGGGTTTGTCAAAAGTATGACCAAGAAATTGCATGCTGTAAAAACTAACCAGATACAATCAATAAGGTTACTGTTTAGTGCGAAATAGTCGTAGGCACTGAGTAATAAAGTGTGCATTATAATTTGGTAATCCTCTGAAAAGGTGGTGAGGCTACTTAGATGCTTGTGGTTTGATAGCCATGCAATGTTGGCCACTTCACATCTGCGATTGCTAACCTACAATGAAAGAAGGCTAAACTTAAACCTGACTACCATTTCTATTTTCTATTTCAATCAAATCAATTTTTGCTTCATAAAATAATTACACACACACACACACACCATCATCATCATCGGTGGTCACTTGGGGTCAAGTATGACCGTCCTCCGTCTGGGTTCGCCTGGGTCCTCAAGTGGGCATAGAGGCTGATCCTGGAGCTGCATAATGGGAGGACACCTGCCTGTGACAGCTTTTTACGTGGAGAGGCTGAAGCGCCTGCAGCCACCGCATGGTCCTTGGCAGGGGGTGGCCAGAGTCCAATGGCATGGAGAACGAAGACGGTTGGGAACCACCCTCTGTTGCAGCCTTCATCCGCCTTCACTGCCATTGTGACCTGGGGACAACTTCCGCCAGTTCTGCCATTGAGGTCTTTGTTGGATCGTGCTTCATCTGGAACCTCCCCCTTGACCTATCTGCCTTGGGCGACCCTACCAGGAGCCAACCTCCAGACGGCATAGCTCTTGGGATCATCGGTACATGCAAGCTTCTCCACCACAGCAAGGTGGCAATCCAGGAGAAGACACACACACACACACACACACACACACACACACACACACACACACACCATGTCTCCCTATACTGTGGGGACCCTTCATTGACAACATTCATTCCCTAGCCCTTAACCCTAACCTTAACCATCATAACTACATGCCTAACCTTAACCTAATCTTAACCCTAAAATCATGTCATAACCCTAAAATAGACCCTTTTTCCTTATGAGGACCTTTAAATGTCCCCACAAGGTAAGTGGTTTCAGGTTTTTCTATCCTAATGGGGATATTTGGTCCCCATTAGGATAGAAAAACCTGGTACACACACACACACACACACACACACACACACACACACACACACACGTTCACGAGCACATATGACAATTCATTTTCACTTCACATGCTTTTCTCTGCTAGGTGTGCGTTCCCCTGGATAATGTCTCATCAAGTGCAAGAGATTTAATATGTTTTTGTTGAAACAAGGAGATTTTAACTTTATGATTACAAAACTTTTTTATGTTTATCACTGGGTAGAGTCACTATTGCACTCTTGACACTTGCTTTATTTCTTTTTTTCTTTTTCTAACAGCAAGAAAAGGGGGTGAATTTTGAGAACGGTCTCATTTCAGGAAAACAGACTGTTGAGTGAGAAAACAAGTAACGATGACCCGAGTGTATTCTGGGGTGCTGTTGTCTTGAAGTATTGTACCACAAAAGTTGAACTGGTGTGTTTTGTGTAACAGACCCACTGTCAGAGCGATGATGGCTGCAGTTGCTCAACCCACTGTGGTGGACCTCTCTGTGGTCCTGAGTTTGATGGGCCTGTCATGTTCCTTCCTACAGCGTTTGTAGTTAAATGTGACAGTTTAATGTGAAACATTTTTTTCCTCCATCATTTTGAACAAAAGAACAGAATAGAAAAAAAAAGATTGAAAATTATGGTACACATTGGAGGAAAGCTCCAGTGTGGAGCGGTGGATGATATTTTTCATTCAAGTCAATTGTCTATCTAAAAACCAGTAAAAAAAAAAACAACAAAAAAACAAAAAGACAAGCAGATGAACACAAACCTTGCAGTGTAAACCCACAAAGTCTCTCTAAGCTTCTACAGAGGTGACTCTTGACAACATGATATAGGATTAACACTACCATTAAGTTTGCTAACACATAACTAGACTGGGTCAGAGAGACTGAGCTGATTCATGCTTTATTTGTGATGTTTGAGGTCCACAGTTATTTTCAGTCATCCCCACAACACCGAGACAACACCAATGTAGTATTCATAATAAAAGGTTTCCATAATTTACTGTACATCAGAGCAAATTATTCACACTGATGGAGCTTTAGGGAAAGTTCAGTCAGGAAGACTACATTTTGCATGCTTAGGCCTGCAGTTATATTTCTTATTTTATCCTGTCATTCTCATCTCTCATGCATGCTCACTCATAATTTTCCTTGCTGTCATCATCTGTGGCTGTTAATTGAGCTATCAGCTGTTCAAATAACCTTTTCTCATCTATCCAATAGCACAGCAACACACCTGCATGGTTAGCCAATCATCTTGCTGCTCTTTTTTTTAATGTTTCTCTCTCTGCCTTTCGTGTGTTCATGCTGCTGTTATGCATACCCCTCTACCTCCCCACCACTGCCTAGTCCTCACAGATCATCAGTTTCATCTCTTCATCAGCCTCATCAGCCTTATCATCTCAGCAGAAGTCGTCAGCCATCACCACCAGTGTCTGGACTCCATGGGGGGATTTATTATGCTGCTGCTCAGGGCTGATGCCCCTTCATTAAAAAAAAAAAAATCTCCCTGTTGAGTCTAAGCACCAAATACTTTCGTGATATGACTTAAATGCCACTAAATCATCTGTTATAATAAACAATTATCTTTACTTCATTCACTGTGTCTCCCCTGGTCGAGCTGTCTATTAGCTCTTCTCAGAGTTGGTGAGCCTCATCTAACATTACAGTAGCCTATGTTATTCCTCCGGTCAGGTCTACCTCACCAGGTCCTAACCTAGATGTACCCTAATATCCTACTATCTTCAATGGATTTTACAGAAATAGATCTTTTTTTTAACTTTTATTTGCTGACTTTTTAACAGTTAAACGGTGTTTACGGGTGAGAAGGGGGCACAAGGCGGGTGCCACCACTTCCCCTATCTGCTAAGCTGCTCAGGAAATAGGCGCCCCTTTGCGGGGGGCTGGCAGCAAGCTGCTCCAAGGACAGAGGGGTGCTACCATAGCCCCGTCTGCTAGCCAGGGGCTCTGACACATAGAAACCACAGCAGCAATGGAGTAGGTAGACAGGATTTGGTGGGGGCGCAGGGTCGGAGGGATGTGCCCAGGGGCTAGGGGGAGGAAGGGAGGGAGTGGGAGGCACGGGTATGATTTATCTAAGGTACACTACACTACTTCATGCGGTAAAACCTAACCGTCTGTCAAATCCTGAGTCCCCTGTCCTCTGTGATAACGCAATTACACGGGCAGGTAGGCAACAGTTTAAATAGAGTCCCAGGCCAGCATAAAAAAAAAAAGAAAAGAAAAAGACAGCAGATGCCTGGACTGAATATGGGCGATCCAAATGTTGAGATCACTCTTGGAATAAACACTTTTTGCACTTTTTGTCATTTCTTTGGTTTTGCGTTCGGTCATGGTTTGGTATAAGTTACGGTTCAGGTGTATATTAAGGTTATGCTAGTTTACTGTCCAGGTGAATGTATGCATGAAAAGAGGAGCTAACGATAGACAGGACTTTCAACCAAGGCATTGGAGAATGCAAGCTGCAAGACTTGCAGAGTCGGTTTACAAGTGTGACCTCTTTTAACATTGATGAGCAGAGATGCCAACCGCCCTGCATCATTAGGTAGTTGTTGGCACTAATCTGACTTTTTTTTACCATTCATCCAAAGCATTGTTGCTGCATAAACACTCAACAGTACACCATGGGATCCTTGATGTTTTTTGTAATGTTTCTGGATGTGAACCAATCATTTCAGGTTGGATAAGAGGCTCATTCATACACCAGTATAATGATTGTGTTGACATGTGTAAATGGTGTGAAGCATAGTTTCACACTGCTTAATGGCAGTTAATACTCTTCTCCCACCCAGGGTGTGTCATGTAATTGATGTCAAGTCCATTTTTCACCGTTAGAAAACACATGTTGAAAGCGTCAACCTTTATAACAGTTGAAATGATGACTGGTTCTTGAAGACTTTGAACTATGTCTTCACCATCTGTGTAAAAGTGGTTTTAAGGCATTAAAGTAAGAGTTGCCCTGGAGTCACTGGTGAGGCATTTTTCCAGAGTCCCATTGTGCACCTGAACTGTTCCATTGAGAACATAGATATCAGCTTTCCACTCATCAAATATGCAATTGCTGGCGTGAAGTGATCACAAGGAACAAGATACTGTATAGTTTCCATTCAATCTCCTTCTTCCTTGGATTTCAGATGCAGGTCATGACATTGAAATCATGAGCTTAGCCAAACATGCCAGTCATATCATTGGATCACTGGAGAGGATGTACATATTGGAGAACAACAACAAAAATAATAATAAAATGTATTCATAGAGTGCTTTTCAAGGTACTCAAAAATGCTTTACATAAGTTAAAATGAACATAAAAACAACATACCAAAAATGTATCACACAACATTAATCACACATTAAAAGCAATTCTGAAGAGGTGAGTTTTGGTTAATGATGTAAACACAGACGCCGATGTGTTTGGGGAGGGGGATCCAGAGGAAGGGGGCTGCTATGGAGAAGTCTCTGCTGCCCCAGAATATTGCACGTATTATATCATCATAAACTGTAATTTACAGAAGATTAAAATAATTTGCACTGCCATATGTTTTCACACTGATGAGCGCATTGGACCGTGGAATCAGAAAAAGCAGTTCCCTCAACCTCAACACATATGTTGCAAATGGGACATAATGCTCTCAAAACACATGCATGACTGGGTAGTCATAAATCCCTGTGGCAAAAAAGTGCCAGCCTGGGCCTGGTCATCCAGCTGGGACAACCACATATGTAAATGTGACTCAGAACCGATGACACATGCAACCAAGTAGCAAGGGGCTTTGGTGGGATGTTATCCATGACTAGTTGCAATCTTCACGTCAAACTACTACTATTACTTTCGGCTGCTCCCGTTAGGGGTCGCCACAGTGAATCATCTGTTTCCAAATCTTCACATCAAACTCCATTCCATAATAGATGTGTGTGGTAACTGTCCACATAAAATGGTGAGGAGAAAGCAGCCCTTTGAAGCGACATACTAATAAATTTATTTTCATCTTCTATCCACTCATATCTGTTGGGTTTGTACAGGCTAAAACCTCCCACCAGTATAGTATGAAACTAAGGGGCTAGACTCATTTTAACCCCATTTGCAGGAATGAATAGAGATGCAAAAAGTACCCATAAGCATGGGATTCAGTTTGAATTGTGCAGTTTGCCAACTCCTGACAAACAAGAAAGAATGTTCTCTTGTTTCTCTGTACAGCTCAACCACGGATATAAACTTGGTTGACTGACACCTGTGCATTTTTTCTTCTCACAGCTGTCACATTTACTGTCATTCCACTGAGGTGGCGCACAACTCATAATTGCTCTTTGTTATCAGAAGTCACTCAAAGAATGGCGCTTGTTTTGGTAGAGGGGTGGAGATATTGCCTGGTGAAACTTGTCAACATAGTTAGTCTCTTCCTCTCTACAGCTGTCGGAGATGTTGCCATGTGCCGAGGTTACACAAGGCCGTAGGCAGAGATGGGCACAAACGCATCACAAAGTATCTTGTTAAAAGATTACAAATACTTGCTCATCAAATTTATCAAAATAAAATACAAAATACTGGTATGAGAAAATGTATATGATTAAAATACAAGTAATTTGTAATTTGAAAATACAAAAATACATTCTATACAAACTGATATCACATTTTGGGCAGAAGCCTCAATATGAATCTGACTTTAACCCCCTTATATTGAAAAAATTAGCTCTGCTAATTTCCCCACATCATAGATTTGAAGTGGCCAATCAGGATATATCTTGGAGGTGGGAAGCTGTGAATTCAGGGGTGCGTGCTGGGCGGTTTCTGTCAATCAAAGCGATCATTGACTGACTGAGTGAACCGCCAACTGAAATGCAACTGGTGGAACTGAACAGATAGGCCACAGTGATGCACTTATTCTTTCAGAAGATGATTAGACTGGGCATTTAGCAGATGCCTTTTTCAAGAGTGATAAATGTAAGTGCAGTGGAGGAAGTAAATTTCTGAGATCTCCAATTTTACAAGTAACCAATTGAACGAGTACAAAAGGCACATAACAGTACCATTACACAGTACAAAATAGTAGACGAGAAAGAAAAGCACCCAAGCACCCAAGCACTCCTGACATGTTCACCTCGTACTTTACTGATAAGGTTTCTGCAATCAGTAACCAGCTAACAGTGCTGCCAGCTAACAGTGCCTCACTCACCTCATTCTCCCCCCTGACCAGGGAGGAAGTCTCCAAGCTTTTGCTGGACTCTAATCCCACTACCTGTCTGCTGGACCTGATACCATCCAACCTCCTACAGACCATTTCCCTCACATTTAACCCCGCAGTCACACACATCATCAACTCCTTGCTTACAACAGGTGTGTCCCTCATCGCATTTAAGCAAGCTCAGGTCACCCTGCTGCTCAAAAAACCTACGCTCCACCCAGCCCAGGTTGAAAACTACAGACCAGTTTCACTACTACCCTTTCTTTCAAAAATATTTGAGCACATGGTCTTTAACCAAGTCTCTGAATTCCTTTCTGAGAACAATCTGTATGATCTGAATCAGTCTGGCTTTAAAGCGGGGTCACTCTACCAAGACTGCACTCCTGTCAGTAATAAAATCACTGCGTTTGGCTAGAGCTGTTGGTGAGTCCTCAGCTTTATTGCTGCTCGATCTGTCAGCTGCCTTTGACATAGTTAACCACCAAATCCTCCTCTCCACACTCACTGAGCTTGGTATCTCAGGATCTGCTCTCTGCTGGTTCATGTCCTACCTCTCGGGGAGATCTTTTAGAGTATCTTGGAGGGGAGAAGTGTCCAAAACACATGGCTTATCCACAGGGGTACTTCAAACGTCAGTGCTCGGTCCCCTTCTCTTCTCAATATACACCACCTCACTTGGTGCAATCATCCGCTCCCATGGTTTCTCATACCATTGCTAAGCTGATGATACGTAGCTCTTCCTATCATTCCCACCAGATGATCTCACAGGCACGGATATCATTATGCCTTGCTGATATCGCTGCACGGATGAAAGAATGCCACCTTCAGATTAACCTATCTATGACTGAGCTCCTTGTCATCCAGGCCAGTCCATCCTTACAACAACAGATCAATATCCAGCTCGGATCAACCCAATTCATGCCCACAAAATCTGCTCGAAACCTGGGTGTCATGACTGATGACCAACTAACCTTGATGGTTCACATGACCTCGATTGCTTGGTTGTGCCGATTTGCCTTGTACATCATCAGGAAAACTAGACCCTACCTATCTGGGCATGCACTTTCAAGGACTTTCAAACTTCAGCAAATGATCCAGAACATGGTGGTGCATCTGGTCTTCAACCAACCCAAAACAGCACATGTCACTCCACTGTTCATATCCCTCCACTGGATCCCAGTTGCTACCCGCATCAAATTCAAAACCTTAATGCTCACTTACAAAACAGCAACAACAATGGCTCCCGCCTACCTGAACTACTTCATTCAGGTCTACACTTAATACCGCTCACTATGCTCTGCCAATGAAAGGCACCTGGGACTTCCACCACAAAGGAGCCCTAAGTCACTAGCTAGACTCTTCCCTTCTGTAGTTCCCCGGTGGTGGAAGGCATTACCAAACTCCATTCGATCCACTGAGTCTCTCTCCATTTTTAAAAAGAAGCTAAAGACCCATCTCTTTCTCTCGAACACCTCCACACCTGATGGTATTAATATATATATATATATATATATATATATATATATAGAGAGAGAGAGAGAGAGAGAGAGAGAGAGAGAGAGAGAGAGAGAGAGAGAGAGAGAGAGAGAGAGAGAGAGAGAGAGAGAGAGAGAGAGAGATAGATAGATAGATAGATAGATAGATAGATAGATAGATAGATAGATAGATATATAAAGAAAAATTCACTTCTATGCATCCTATGCATTGCCTTTGTGTACTACCTGTTGACACCTATGTCTTGTCAGACTTGAACCTAGTTTTTTGGCACTTACTTGCGTTGCTGCGTCCTGACTAGATCCTTGCTTGTGTAACCCACATGATTACATGTACCCTGTGACGTATGTAAGTTCCACGAGTAGCCTCTAGGAGGCACACGAGCTACAGAGTTTAAACCATGCAAACAACCGTCGACAATAGAGAAGAGAAATACGGATATTTAGAAATACGGACAACTTTGACTATGGATACCTGAATTATTGATATTTGAACTACGGATATTTGAGCTACAGGACATTTGAACTACGACAAAAAAGATCCCTCCCACGAAGCTTCCTTGGTGAGCCGCTAGCCAAAGCTAAAAAGTAAACAGCTTTCTGTGTTCCATGTAATCATAGCCATTTACGTAGGATGTCTTGATTTTATCCAAAGACAGATGATCTCCCGTTGAAGGAAGAAGGAAGACTCTTTTCTCTTGTGTTTTGTACGCTGCTGGAATCCTGGTGAGATAAGAGTTTAAAATCTTGAAATCTAAAGACTGACAATTTTCCATTGGTTGCTAAGCTAAGCTAACCCAGCTAAAACGTATATCTATGATCCTTAGCAGTTCCCATATGATTCAGAGCTTTAAGACCAGTCAGGACACCCGGTCCATAGGGTTTATTTGATGTAGGAATGTTAGACATTTTAATATAATAATATGCTTGTTGTTAAAAAAAACTGTAAGCTCCAGTTGCCACTAGCCACCGAGCCAGCTCGGGCTACATGGCATGCATGGAACCCATAGCAGCCAGCTAGACGTGAATTGACGTTGATAGTGCCGCAGCCTGGCTGCGATGACATTGTTTTTAACTGTTCTTACAGCAATAGGCTGTTGTCATTCAGCCGCATATTAGTTATATGTAGGAAATGATTTAATTCTGAGAATTGCCTCTAGATTTGGGTATTTTTATTTTGTTTGTAATTGTTTGATAGAGATTGCAATTAATAAGGAATCTGTACAATTTTGTGCAGACTGGTTTTTTTAGTACCCCGAACAACCCCCCTTGCGACACCCTTTTGGAACCCTTGGATACCCCCTTTGGATTGCCCCCATCATCGCCCTGGATTTGGATTCATCATCATCGCCTCTACATTAACTTGCCCCTGTGATTGTGGTAGGATCTGGACATTGCACCTTGCACAGATTGGAAGACTGAATCATTCCCCCTTTTCTTTTCTTTATTATTTTCTTTGAGTGCACTCATACTTTATTTTGGATTATTTTCTTTAATTTGTTAGTGTAGAATATGGCTGCATAAGTAATATATTAGAAGGGTATAAAATAGAATATAGATAGATATAGACAATAAATAGAATATTAGGAAGAACTTTTAAAAAGTATAATAGAGTAAAATATATATATATATAACACATCTAATTTAGTATTGATATTGAAATAACTTTACTTTGAACTGTTGAAATAAATTGGTTATTTTATTGTAAACTATACCCACGAGTGTGTGTGTTGTCTTTGGGGTGAGTACTAGAATCCGGTCTAGAAAAAAACCTACACCAATCTCCACTGAACTTAGACATTAGACTGTAAACTGTCCCTGCGCAAGCATAGGCCCATTCCCCTGTCGTGCAGGTTACACTTGTGTTGTATTTACTCTCAGATGTACGTCACTTTGGATAAAAGCGCCTGCTAAATGAAATTGTAAGATGTTATCCTTATCCTCAAGAGGACTGTGCAAGCTATTCCCCTGACAACTAGTCAAATGGCTACTATAAAACACCTAAATATAGCTATGCTAGAAATTAATTTTGTCCTGAGTTACAGAAGTTTTCTAGCAATTAATCTCGCGAATGAAGCTTCCCATGCCACTGTTCCAGGCTGCCTGAGCATATGTGTGATGTTAGCTGCTATGCTAACATTACAAGCTAGTGCTTGCTCATTGCTGTTTCTTCTGTTGTATTTTCGAGTAATTCAGAAAGCTCGCATTAGCATGTAATATCTGATCATATTTTGATTACATACCTTTATCTTAGGGGAAATTTGCATCAAACACCAAAGCAGCTTCTTTCCGCAAGCTATTGGTCACAAGGAACACAAATTAAATATGGTTATTCACAATGAGCGCGTTGCTGGACCCGACAGGATTCACTTGATTTTAGCCAAAGACTGTGATTAGGCTAATTGTTGTACAGATTTTTTTCTAGTTTAAACCTGGGGATAAAAATGTGTCTTATTTGAGAATAAAATGACATATTATTCCAAATACACAGATACCAGCTCTTTAAATATTTTGTAACAAATTACATTTTATTTTATTTCTGTCCAGCAAAACACAAATTACAAATGATGAAAAGTAACTAAATAAATATTTTAAAGACATTTAATTGAAATACTGCCCATCTCTGGCCTTAGACCACTGCTCTTGCATGGCTACCTTCAAATAAATGGAGGATGACAGATACTGACAGATTTGTATATCATATGTGTTTCCAACTTTTGTCTATGACAGGGCAGAGTATAATGGGAACAACTGAAAAATCCAGCCTTTCAGAAATTCATTCAACATCGAGTCAACATTATTAAGTTATCTTCTGATTCAAATCTGGGATTTGATCTACAGTTGGTATGCTGAGAGATGGATTGCAGAGATGGTGCAATACAAACCTGACCAATGTTTGTCGAAATTTGTCATTTATGAAGGCTACTAATGTTTGGAATAAAAAAACACTGCCCATTAAATTAGGCCAGCATTTTCTTTGGCAACCTAATCAGTAAATAGTTCAGGGCATATGTAAAAACTCTTTTTGACTATGTTCCAGGTTAACCTCAAGGGCTATAAAGAATTTGAATATGAAATTAATTCTTAGAAATACCTTTACTACTCCCCTTCCTAACTCCCTTCCACCTGAAATACAGCCAAAATGCATCATTATTATTTTTGTTCTGAGCAGGCGCGGATCTACGGGGTGGCAAGGGGTGGCAGCTGCCACCTCTGGGACACAGTCTTGCCACCCCTTTGCCACCCCAGGAAAAAATCTCTAGATCTGCCACTGGTTCTGAGGACATATGTTCTTTTAATATGCACATTTTTCAATCTCTGTTACCATAAAGACTACATCAATTCGGGGGTGTTGGAGTTCAACTCATTGAATTTAAATTTAGTTTGGGCTAAAAGCCATAATCTGTAAGAAAGCATAGTGTCTGTGAAGATCTTCAGTATCTTGTTTTCATGAACTGTTACCCTGACCCCATCCCACTCCACTCCATCCCCCTGAGGCACACACACACACACACACACACACACACACACACACACACACACACACACACACACACAATGCCATCCTGAGCTGTAATTCATAGTCATTCAAAGTCAATCCGGGCTAAGCCACCCGAAAGAGCAGAAAGGGTAAGAGCTCACTGGAGAAGATATTATACAACCCAGGGCCCCAAAATGTTGAAAACCTCTCCTGTAAGCCTCTTTCATCCACCTGCCTTTTGGCATTCAATAAAGGTTTATCCTTTGCTCCCACTACATACAGTAACGAATTCAATGTATATGTGGAATTTCAGAAGTTCTTCGGGACTCTGTGCATAAAGGATTTTTTTTGCCAACTGTGAGTCTTCTTCAGCAGCTCCTTCTCCTAACAATGGATGCGGTGAGATCCCTCCATCTCCCTGCAATCTGCAGACACCTAACACCTCCTTAGATCATCAGAGACTCACTACCAACTTTAGAGGTAAAGCTACTTTTTTTACCTCCCAGAAATAGAAAAGCATCATTAGATACTTGTTGCCATTTGGTTGAGAGGGACATTTTGAAAATCTTTAATATAAAAAAAACAAAAAACAAACGTGAATATAAAGTACATAACAACCTACCTAAAGAACAGAGAGAGGCTTTACGTGAGTTAAAACATGATAAAACATGGTTAAACCAGCAGATATGGGCGGTGCTGTAGTAGTAATGAATATTGTAAAGGACCTCAATGCATAGTGCAGTTCATGTGTTTAATTCGTATGTAATTCATGCTTTTATTTTGATATTTCTCAGCCATGGTTTTATTTTGATATTTCCTGTTAAACCGGAAGTGGTAGTGAATATTGACGAACAATGGAAAAAGGGGAACGTGCAATGGCGCGGCGAGTGTAAACGTTGACACGGAGAAAACGGAAGAGATAACGTGATAAGCAAGTAAAGATAAAGTAGTAAAAGTGTAAAAAGTGAATACACTACTAAGGATGAACGGGGAGAGCAAGAATTGAGGAGTTTGGTGCCAGTCAAGAGGGCAACAAGTAACTGTATTTCATTTGTATTTGGTCGAGAGCGCAACAATGTAACTGTATTTCATTTGTATTTTGTAATTTTGCGTGTAAAATTGTATCATCTTGGTGCTAACGGAGTTTAATGTATTGCTTTCTGTGTTTGTAATGTCTATTTTAGCTCTTACGTTGGTCTACAAGTTGGTCTATGGGTGAGAATGAGGAGGATTGTGGAAACAATAAAAGGCATTATTAGACCATCAGTCCAGGCTTTCAACTCTTATTCGACTGGGACGCTACAGTAAGAGCTTGGCCAACCGCCGCCATGTTGCACAACATGGTCTCAAGATTGCAAGGTGCGTAGTACCCGCCACGGACAGCAGGTGGAAAACGTTGGTCTGGAAACTGACCCAATAAAGGAAAAAACAAGGCTGCAATCAAAAATGGTGGACATTAATGAACAGATTGACAGACTAATAAAGGAAATTTAGGATCATAAAGACTTGCTTCAAAATGCAACTGAAATTACAAGGCAGGATATTAAAGAGACAATTGAATGTAAGGAAAAAATGTTGGCTGATCTACAGTGTAAAGTCCAGAGCACTACAGATGAAGTAGTGCTCTGAACGTACCAGAATACCAACAGAAAAAATGCTTACTCATCAAATGGAAGAAGCAGCTAAAAAAGCAAAAAGACTTACCAGTTTACATGAACAGTGGAAAATCCAAGCGCGTCAGGCAAGGGAAAAACTAAAGTCAGACATAAATGAAGATGACCTGTCATCGCTTGCAGAAATTATAGATAAAGGAAAAAAATGACATTTTGAAACTCTTCATTGAAATACAAAACTTCGGAGCACCAACAGCTGATTTAAGGCGAAAAACCGATGCATGTGAAGCAGTAACTCGTGACATTATCAAAATCATATATGAAAGATTAGCAGGTATCAAAGGAGATTTTGAAGCAGAAAATGAAAAATGTCATCTACATGAGCTGCTGGATCGTGACTATGCGGAATCCATTTACGGTTCTACTGCTGCACGTTCAAATAACACCCATCATTCATCGCCTTCACACGTTGCATCCAAACGGGCTGATGTAGCGGCCGAGCTGGCAGCAAAAGAGGCAGAATACAACATTCTGCAAGAGGAAAATAAACAAAGGGAAAAGATAAAAGCTCTAGAAGAGCAACACAAGAAAGAGCTGTAAATTCAAAGGTCTGAGCTGGAGCGCCTGCAGGCTGAAAAGGAGGTGGAGGCAGCTAGAGCTAGATTGGAAGCCTATAACAGAGAAATTAATGACTACCAGTCAGTCAGGAGTGAGTAGGTGAGCCCAAATAATGCATTTCAGCCCCCTTCACCACACCCGTCTAGCACAGCCATGTTATCTGCGCCCCCTGGTGTCACTCAATTAGCACAAGCCATTGAGGACAGTATGACAATGAACAGACTTCCTGTGCCAGAGCCAACAGTGTTCAGTGGTGAGCCAATCCATTTTATTGAATGGAAAGCCAGCTTTATGTCACTAATAGACAAAAAGGGCATTGCTGCCGCCGATAAATTGTATTATTTGAAGAAGTATATTACTGGCCCAGCTCATAAATGCCTAGAAGGCACCTCTTTCAGAAATGATGAGTAAGCTTACCAAGATGCCTGGAAAAAACTCAATCAGCAATATGGCCAGGTGTTTATAATTCAAAGAGCATTTAGAGAGAAGCTATCAAGCTGGCCAAAAATACAGTCCAAAGACGCAGAAGGACTAAGGAACTTTGCAGACTTCACAAATGCTCGTCTCCTAGCTATGCCTCATGTAAAGGGACTGGAGAGACTCAACGATTGCGAAGAGAATCAAAGACTCATTCAGAAACTCCCTGACTGGGCAGCTGCAAGATGGAACCGCTAGGTTACCAAGGCCCTGATGGAAGGAAAAGAGTTTCCCAGTTTAAAGGAGTTTGCTGCATTTATGTTGTTGGAAGCAAAAGTCACCTGCAACCCAGTCACCTCCATCTATGCTCCTCGTTCTTCAGAGTTATGCAGTGACAAAAGGAATCTAAAGGATAACAAGAGAAACAAGGCAAGTGTCTTCAGTATAAAAACAGATGTACACTATGACAAACAAATGCCTACCTGAGCAAATGTAGGATCTCCGTGCATGTTGTACCAATACACACATCAGCTCCACAAGTGTCCAAGTCTAATGAAAAAGTCACTAGATGATAGAAGGACATATGTTAAGGACAATAAACTGTGTTATGGCTGCTTGAAACAAGGTCATATGGCAAAGGATTGTCAATGCCGACTCACATGTGACACCTGCACGAGAAGGCACCCAACCGGCCTTCACGATGACAACTACGTCAAATATACAACAAAAGGAGAAAAGCATGAGAGTACGGAAAATGCAACACAAACTAACACATCAGAGACAACAGCTGCTTTGTCACTTAATGTTGCTAGAAAAGGACACGCTGCTAGTACTTCTATGATAGTTACAGTTTGGGTGTCATCTGCTACAAACCCTCACAAAGAAAAGCTGGTCTATGCTTTATTAGACACTCAAAGTGACACCACTTTTATTGATCAAGAGATGAGTCGTGAACTGCAAATGGATGCTAGTCCAGTGAAACTAAAACTAACAACCATGATGGTAGAGAATGCAGTTGTAAATAGTGAAAGGGTGTCTGGTCTCCAGGTGAGGGGTTACAGCTCTGCAACACACATCCAACTCCCTGCAGCGTACACAAATCTGTATACCTGTAAACAGAGAACACATACCAACCTGTGAAACAGCTAAACTCTGGAGTCACCTATCACCAATCGTAGATGAAGTCCTGCCGCTCCTCGATTGCAACTACCTCCGCTTCTTATGGTGGAAAAATTGAGACCTAAGCACACAACCACAAGAGTACAGGATGTCAGTACATCTCTTTGTTGCGGCATCTTCGCCAGGATGTGGGAATTATGGATTAAAACACCTTGCCAATGAGAACAGCCTTGCCTATCCATTAGGCGCACAGTTCATCACCAAAGACTTCTATGTGGATGATGGAGTGACAAGTGCGGAGACAGTGGAAAGAGCCATACAGCTGGCACAAGAGGCTCGTGAATTGTGTGCGAAGGGTGGTCTCCAACTACACAAGTTTCTGTCAAACAACAATGCTGTTGTAAAAGTATACCTGAATCAGAACATGCAACAGACATCAAAACAAAGGGCTTTGCTTTTGGTGAGATGTAAACGGAGAGAGCACTAGGCATTCACTGGAGCATAGAAAAGGATTGCTTCACATTCAACATCACACTGAAAGAGCAACCTCCTACATGGCGTGGAATATTATCCACTGTGGCGTCGATATACGACCCCTTGGGATCTGTCGCCCCCTATCTTCTCTGTGGAAAAAGGATACTGCAAGAAATGTGTCGTCAAGGTAGTGGTTGGGATGATCCGTTGCCTGAACAGCTGAGACCACGGTGGGTGCGATTGAGAAATGATCTCGTCAATCTGGAGAAAGTGCAGATAGCCAGATATTTTGTGCCTGCCAACTTTGGAAAAGTGGTAAAAAGGGAATTGCATCATTTCTAAGATGCAAGCACCACAGGCTATGGACAGTGTACTTATCTGAGACTTAAGAACAAGGATGGAGATGTTCACTGTACTTTCATCATGGGGAAATCTCGTGTGTCTCCCACAAAAGTCATCACTATTCCAAGGCTAGAACTGACGGCAGCAGCAGTCTCAGTCACGGTGAGTAATATGCTCAGAGGTGAACTAGTTTATAGTAATGTGTAAGAGTTATTTTGGACGGACTCTAAAGTCGTCCTAAGGTACATAAATAATGAAGCGAGGCATTTTCACACTTTAATCGCAAACAGAATGCAAAAGATTCACGATAGCACAATGCCCCAACAATGGCTTTTTAAGTACCACCAATGAAAACCCTGCAGACTATGTGTCCAGGGGAACAACAATGGATGAGCTGCTGTCATCCAGTTGGCTCATGGGTCCAGAGTTCCTGTGGGAAAAGGAAATAAAACCTCCAGCAAAGGAGATTCTGGAACTTCCAATCGGTGACCCAGAAGTTAGAAAGGCTCTAACATTGCAAACAAAGACTGATGAACAACGGGAGTCTTACAGACCGCCTGGCAAAATTATCTTCCTGGACACAGGCTGTCAGCACTGTAGCATGTCTCCGACGACATCTCCTAAAAGACAAATCAAATGCACACTCTACTGTAAGTGAACGAGAAAACACAGAGCTCACGATTATCAAAGACCTGCAAAAACAAGCATATCAGGAAGAAATAAAGACACTAAGCAAAGGTAATCTGCTATCACGTAACAACAAGCTATATCATCTTGATGTCCTTTTAGACAGAGATGCTGTGCTCAGGGTGGGAGGAAGACTACGTTGTTCAGCCTTTCCTAGCTGATTCAAGCACCCGGCAGTCATTCCCAGAGAGCATCATATCACAAAACTGATAATTGTACACCACCATGAAAGGGTTAAACACCAGGGCAAAGACTTTACCGTCAATGAAATCTGTTTCCATGGCTATTGGATCCCAGGATTAAGTAAATCGGTTACATCCTACATTTGCCAGTGTGTCGTCTGTTGGAAACTAAGGAGACCTGTGGAAGGACAGAAAATGAGTGATCTTCCTAGAAAACAAATAGAACCCGCTCCACCTTTCACATTCTGTGGCATGGATTGTTTCGGCCCATTCCTAACTAAACAAGGACGAAAAGAACACAAAAGATATGGCTTGCTCTTCACTTGCTTTTGCTCTCGTGCCATTCATGTGGAGATGTTCGATGATCTGTCGACTGATGCTTTCATCAATGGTCTGCATTGCTTTATTGCATTGCAAGGCTCAGTCAGACAAATTAAGTGTGACCCGGGTACCAATTTTGTAGGTGTCAAAAATGAACTGAATGCGGCTCTACAGGAGGTTGATGCTGACAGACTGGCAACCTTCCTGGCAGAAAAACAATGTGATTTTCTCTTGAACTCACCTCGTGCAAGTCATGCTGGTGGATTGTGGGAGCGACAGATAAGGACTGTAAGAAATGTCCTCAACTCTACACTCTCACTCTCCCCTGGTAGACTTAATGACGCCTCTTTAAGGACTTTATTGTATGAGGCTACGGCAATCGTAAACAGCCGCCCTCTTACAACTGACAACCTGAACGATCCAAATAGCTTGGAACCACTCACTCCTAATCATCTCATCACCATGAAGGCCACCAATGCACTACCTCCCCCAGGCAAGTTTGTCAGAGAGGATTTGTATGGAAAAAAAGATGGTGCGAAGTTCAGCATCTGACAGAACAGTTTTGGAGCGGTCAGAGGAAGGAGTACCTCCAAAACACCACTGTCAGATAATGATGGCACACGCCCAAGAGAAACATTCAAGCAGGTGACATAGTGATAGACACCAATGAAACACAACCAAGATCTGTGGAGACTTGGAAGAGTCTCAGAGACTGTATCTGACAAAGATGGACTCGTACAGAGAGTCAAGATATATCTAGGAGATAGAAATCTGAACAAAAAGGGTGAACGCATAAGTAAAATGTCTGTAGTGGAACGTCCAGTTCATAATTTAGTTCTACTATAAGTATAAGGGAAGGTAAAACAGTAAAGGGTTTTGCAGTGTAAATAATGTTCTGTAAAAGGTCATTTCATAAGAGAAAATTATGTGTGAACTTAAGTGAACTTTATGTAAAACACTTGAAATAATTTGGTGGAAGGGTAAAGGACCTCAGTGCATAGTGTAGTTCATGTGTTTAATTCATGTGTTCTCATATGTAATTCATGCTTTTATTTTAATATTTCTCATCCATGGTTTTATTTTGATATTTCCTGTTAAACCGAACGTGGTAGTGAATATTGACGAACATTGAAAAAAGGAAAACGGTGCAATAGGCCCTTTTCACATGACATTAGAGAACTTCCGTTCTGACTCCTTGCAGGGCATGCTAACTTCCGGACGGACTATGGAGTTTACACAGTTGCTCACAAACCTGCCTGAAATACGGCTAGCTGATGTACCACGGATTGCCGAAACATTTGCATTAACCAATCGGTCCAAACTCGACAAAGGCTACAAATTCTTCATCGAAGGGTACCTGTTTGATTATGCTAAATGACTTATGTTAAAGGTGTAAACTACTAATAAGACACGTTAGTCCCTAGCTAACGGGTTTGACCCTTTAGCCGAGCGGTTAGTGATGTCGCCTTGTGGTGCAATACACCCCGTATCGAATCCCGCACCGGGCAAGATAATAACCGGTTACATTGGTGGCAGCGGTGGGATCCGGAAGTGTGCAGATCCTCAGAAGTCTCTTCGGAGCGCGGAATGACAAAGCGCGAGGGCGCGCTTCCGGGGAGGGTGACGACTGTAAACTACTAATAAGACACGTTAGTCCCTAGCCAACGGGTCTGACCCTTTAGCCGAGCGGTTAGTGATGTCGCCTTGTGGGGCAGTACACCTCGTATCAAATCCCGCACCGGGCAGAAAATAATCGGTTACAAAGGCAATAACTTTAAATCATAGTCAGAAAAAAGCGAGATCTTGAGAGAGAGAGAGAGAGAGAGAGAGAGAGAGAGAGAGAGAGAGAGAGAGAGCTCTTGAATTCAACTAAATAACTTATGGAAAGATCACGCCATCTCAACCAATCGGAAAATGAAGATACTACAGAGTCGTATGGCCAGTCATGATATACGGAAGTGAAGGATGGACTTTGCCTAAAATAGATGAAAAGAAAATCAGTGCTGCCGAAATGTGGTTTTGCCGCCGTTTGCTGAGAATAGGTTAGATAGAAAAACGAACAAATTAAAGTGTGCTACGGCAACTTGGAACAAATATGATCCTTCTGTCGACCATTCAGAGACGAAAACTAAAATATTTCAGCCATGCTATGTGTCATAAGACCTACAGTATTATGAAAAATAGGTAGATAGATAGAAGGACGGACAGAAAGATAGATAGATAGATAGATAGATAGATAGATAGATAGATAGATAGATAGATAGATAGATAGATAGAAAAAATACTTTAAAGACAGACAGACAGAATGATTAGCTTGTAGAGCCGAAGTAACGGAGAAGACCGTAGGTTCACACTTTAGCCGTGTAGGCAACTTTCTTTAATCCACGGTAAATCAGCGAGACAAACAAAACCCACAGCTCGACTGAGCGGAGGTGGCAAGAATAACCAGAAAACTGGCTGGACAACCATAACTTAACCCTGCGTTAACCTGCCAGGGCAACCATGACTTAACCCTTAGTTCCTGGGTTGAATTCTGTCCCCAATACGTGTCCACCACATGAGCCCCCCCAGAATTCGCCCTAGTAATCGAAGTCAGGCAGGCGCGGGTGGACGACAGGCCGTCCGCGGCGCGATATTATGAACCCTACATAGGCCTCGCCAAAATCCCGTTTCTGGCTTTGTCACGTGTGCCCCACCGTAGCAACGCGAAAATATGTTGTTATGGGGTTAGCGCTCATCAAGGAAACGCTGTACACCCACAATTTAACCTGTCTAAGTTATCCACAATCAACATTAACGTTTTTAACTCAATCTTTGCTTGCTCCACGTTTGAGCATAGGATACTTCACCCCTTATCATGACTACAAACAAAACGAGCTCCTATATTGTAGTAATATGACTTTTACATTTATACACAGGTAACAACTTACTGATCAGCTTTCTTAAATGTGAGAAAGTCTATTTATTAGATATATGTTCATTTTCAGACAACTAACGTTACTTACCTCCGTTCTGTTGTTGACAGCCAGCAGTCCAAAATTACAAAAGCAGCCAGCTGTCCAAAATTGCGAAAAATACAAAATTACAAAATTGAAGGTAGCTAACGTTAGCTTTGCTTCGCACCGAGTTGATAGTTGATTGTTTCCTTAGCAACGCAGCGGAAATCCGGCGTCCGTTCGCGAGATTTGGGACAGGGTACGGGATTTTGGCGAGGGCTATGTAGGGTTCATAATATCGCGTCCGCGGCGGCTCCGGATAACAGGGGCCGGAGTGTCTGTGGGAGGCATTGACGCGGGCCTGTGGAGGTCGGCCTGAGGAGCAGAAGAGGCAGCTCGGGCCTCCACGGGGGGAGGAGGCGGAGCCGGGGGACGACCGCGACGAGGAGGTTGGGCTAACTCCAACGGCTGCGTCAAGTCCAGGTGTGCGGGTTTAACTCGGTCCACTGAAACATGCTCGGCCGTGCCCCCAAAATCCACCACCAGGTGCTTAGTTCCCCGTTCCAGGACGCGGAAGGGGCCGTCATAAGGGGGTTGCAGAGGGGGGCGGTGTGCGTCGTGACGGATGAACACGTAGTCCGCTGACTGCAGACCTGGGGGCACCTGGGACACCGGAGCGCCGTGTTGGGCGGTAGGGACGGGTGTGAAAGCTCTGGGGAGGGGAAGCGTTACATTGGCCATGACGAACTCCCACGTGAAACGTTGTCCACCAAAACACAGTTCTACAGACCGCACGCCGTAGGTGTGGATAGGGCTGCCGTCAGCCGTCGCCAACTGGGGGCCCCGCTCCCCGCCCATGATGTCGACGTCAGTAGCAGGGAGCACGCTTCTCTGTGCGCCCGTGTCACAAAGAAATCGCCGACCGGAGATGGTGTCTAGGATGAAGAGTAGCCTGCTCGTATCGCCAACACTCATGGCCACTACTGAGTGTTGGCCCTCTCGTTTCCCGTCGGCCTGTAGTTGCAGGGGGAACGGCACCGTTTAGCTTTCGCACCAAATCGAGCGTGGTACATACAGAGTCCAGAGGGCTTGTAGCGGTCTGATGCTGTGGCGCCACCGTCGGGCCACGCCCGCGATGTCGGCGGGGGGCCAGTGAAGGTAGGAGCCAGCACCCCGGCATGGGAGGAACGTTGTGTAGCGACGAAGAATCGGTCAGCCTCCTTTGCCAGCTCACGGGGATCAGTGATGGTGGAGTTAGCGAGCGCAGTCTGGACGTGGGGCGGCATGTTGCGCAGAAACAGCTCCATAAACAGGAAACATGGCTTTTCTTGACCCAGTAGGTTTAACATCCTGCTCATTAGCTCCGATGGTTTGCCATCTCCCAAGCCCTGAATTGCGAAGAGGCGACGTGCTCTCTCCGTTGCTGACAGTTCAAAAGTTTCAAGGAGGAGATGTTTAAGTGCGGCGTATTTACCATCGGCCGGTGGGTTGGTTATGAAATCGCTTATCTTGGAAGCCGTAGCGCACCCCAGCGCTGCCACTACGTAGTAGTACCTGGTCTCGTCTGCTGTTATGTCTCTGAGCGCGAACTGCGCCTCAGCCTGCGCGAACCATGTAGCCGCGGAAGACTCCCAAAACTCCGGCAGTTTAATTGCAACGGCGTTCGTAGCCATAATGTGTGTGGTTTCAGAAAACTTATCCGAAAACCGACGTCGGGGTCACCAGTGTAGAGCCGAAGTAACGGAGAAGACCGTAGGTTCACACTTTAGCCGTGTAGGCAACTTTCTTTAATCCACGGTAAATCAGCGAGACAAACAAAACCCACAGCTCGACTGAGCGGAGGTGGCAAGAATAACCAGAAAACTGGCTGGACAACCATAACTTAACCCTGCGTTAACCTGCCAGGGCAACCATGACTTAACCCTTAGTTCCTGGGTTGAATTCTGTCCCCAATACGTGTCCACCACAAGCTAGTCTTAACGTTACCTTTCGAAATTACTTCAGGTTGAGCATTCCTGCATTTTCGGAAGTCGTCTCTACATCCATGAGTCGTCTACGGCGCAAACGGAAGTGAGGATAACCTGCTTCGCGGAAAGGCGGACGTTAATTGACGTCATTGTGAAAAGGGCCTATTGCGCGGCAAGTGTAAACGTAGATACGGAGAAAACGGAACAAGTAAAGCTAAAGTAGTAAAAGTAAAAATAAGTGAATACAGTACTAAGGACGAACGGGGAGAGCAAGAATTGAGTTTAGCGCCAGTCGAGAGGGCAACAATTTAACTGTATTTCATTTGTATTTGGTAATTTTGCGTTTAAAATGGTATCTTCCTGGTGCTAACAGAGTTTAATGTATTGTCTTGCTTTCTGTTTTTGTAATGTCTATTTTAGCTCTTACGTTGGTCTACAAGTTGGTTTATGGGTGAGAATGAGGAGGATTGTGGAAACAAGACACTAGGCATTATCAGACCATCAGTCCAGGCTTTAAACTCTTATTCGACTGGGATGCTACAAATATATAAAATATAAATAATGTAGCGAATTCGGGGGACAACGCAACCACAGGAACTGCCGCGGCAGAGAAGCGAACCCGTATCGCCCGCACCGCAGGAGGCATCGCTAACCGCTCGACTAAAGGGTCAGACCCGCCATCCAGCGGCCAGCGTGTCTTCTTATCCATGCACGTTACACTACACCCCTCCTCCGGCAAGCGTGTCCCCGCGCTTAAGCATATCAGCTCCTTCACGCCTCAGGGCGCATACGCTTCCGATGGCCTACGGTCGCTCCATCCCACTTCTGACACCAATGTAACCGGTTATTTTCTTGCCCGGTGCGGGATTCGATATGGGGTGTATTGCACCACAAGGCGACATCACTAACCGCTCGGCTAAAGGGTCAGACCCGCCAGCCAGCGGCCAGCGTGTCTTCTTATCCATGCACGTTACAATATAAAATTTGCCTATACTTTTGTTTTGTGTGTGTGGGGGGGTGTTTATTGTTTTATTGTATGAAGCACTTTGTGTTACATTTGTTTGTATGAAAAGTGCTATACAAATAAAATCTGATTGATTGATTGATTGATTGATTGATTGATTGATTGATTGATTACATACCTACCTGTCAACACTCCCGATTCTAGCGGGAGTCTCCCTATTTTTAAGCCTTTCTCCCGCTGTGCTCCCGATTGGCAATTTCTCCCGCTAATCTCCCGATTTCAGTGATACAAATCAAATGGGTGTTTCTCAGTTTCTGTGGGGCATACGTGTCGTGGTACCTGGCAACCCAACTCAGGGGCAGAGGTGAGCATGTGCAAACGAGCCTGCCTGACTTTCAAGTCCTCAGTTTGCCGCTGAAAATGTCTGGAGCTAAAAGGAAGAAATACGCTTCTAAATTTCAATCCACTTGGGTAGAGACCTTCCCCTTTCTAATAGCGAGCCGCATCAGCAAACACCATGTGTTTTATAAGCTATGTCGGGCCGACTTTAGCATAGAGCACGGTGGGAGACATGACGTTAGCAAACATGCTAATGGCGCGAAACACAAACAAGCCGTGGAGGAACAGAAGGGAATCGCTAGCATTGGCACGTTCAACGTGAGAGGTGTGTCGGAGGCTGATCAAGTTACAAAGGCAGATGTGAAAATGTCTATGCTAGTCGCCGAGAACAATATTTTGCATTTTGTGACGAGTTCAGCAAAAATTTTGCCGACATGTTTCCTGACTCAGCAATCGCTTGTAAATACTCAGGGAGAACCAAGTCAACACAACTCGTTAAAGGTAAGATCCGTGATTTTTCTTTTGACCTCATCATTGTGGGATAACTATATTCATATACACAAAATTGCTAGATGGAAAATATGCTACTTTTAAATGTATTAACCCATTTTAAATAGAAATGTTAGGTTAGAACTTGTTTTATTCCAGTTGCAATGTAAACAAACCTTTTACAACCACAAAATGCAGCAAATACAATGAAATACTCATGTGTCTGTTGTAAGTGTTGGTGCTTGTATCAACAGCTCACGCAAGCAACTACATGCGATGTCTCCAATCTTACTGAACATTTCCAAGCTTACTAAATATTATTTTCTGTACAGGAGCCATAGCTGTGGAACTGGATGACGATGTAACAAGGATCTGCCAGACCCAGCCCTTTGCGCTCCTTTGGGATGAATCAATAGTGTAGCGAATTCGGGGGACAACGCAACCACAGGAACTGCCGCGGCCGGGAAGCGAACCTGTATCGCCCGCACTGCAGGCGACATCGCTAACCGCTAGATTAAAGGGTCAGACCCAGCGGCCAGCTTGTCTTCTTATCCATGCACGTTACACTAGTAATCAATCAATCAATCACTCAATCACTCAATCAATCAATCACTCAATCAATCACTCAATCAATCAATCTCTCTCTCTCTCTCTCTCGGGAGGGTTGGGCGCGTGAGTGAGGGTGTTGAATGAGCTTGAGTGTGTTTTTCGGCTTAATTCACTGGGTTTCTACTGCTTTCACCTTTATTTTCTTCTCTACGTGGTAAGGTGAGAGAAGTTTAATTTTACTTCGTTGTTGGAACGTGACTGGAGTAGCTGGTCGGAGTTTGGTGGTGTGCAATATGGCGTCCCTCCCCGCTGAGGGCCCCCGAGGCGAGCCAGTTAGAGTCGTGGTTGACTCGCGGTACCCTGTCGAACAGGTTCTCCTGGCTGCAGGAGAACAGGTCGGCTATGAGAACATCACCTACGGTTCTCGGATGACTAAAGCCGTGGTGGCTTTTCATCGAGAGGAGCGTTTAGTCCTCTTGTTTGTTGAGAGAGGCCTGGTGCTTGACGATTTGTTTGTAGCCGTCTCGCCATTGTTTGTGCCATCGACACGTATTAGCGTGTCAGGCGTACCTCCGTTTATCCCGAACGAGCTCATTGAAAGAGAACTGAGTCGTTTCGGAAAGTTTGCCAGTGGGTTCAGAACAGTTCGTCTGGGCTGTGACGACGCTAGACTGCAGCATGTTAACTCCCTGCGGAGACAGGCGTTCATGTATTTAAATGATCCCTCAGAACATCTACAACTGTCATTTAAAGTCAAATACGAACACGGTTTCTACAGTCTGTATGCAAGTTCTGGCAGCATGAAATGTTTTGAGTGCGGCGATGTCGGCCACAAACGTTCATCCTGTCCGCACACGGAGCCCACAGCAGGCAGCAGTTGAGGAGAGCCACAGCCTGACGGCGCCGCTGAGAGCGGTAGCCCGCAAACAGCGCAGCAGGCGGCGGGAGATACCGCAACCGGTGACCCGCAACCTGGTATGGAGGGAAATGTAATAACTGAGCAGGACAGCAATAATGTAAATGACGGTAATCAGAGTGCTACTGAAGCACAGGATGGGGATGTATGCAGAGACGGAGGACAGACAGAACTAGTGAGAGACAGTCACCCAGCTGAGGCTGAGTCAGGTCTCTGCAACAGGTTAGTCACACTGTGAAAACGCTGGAAATAAAGATGAGGAAATGTTAGAGGATGATAGCCTATCTCAGTTTACTGATATTGTGTCACAAGGTGATCAGCAGTCATATTCATTAAAGGAGATTAATGATTTCCTTGATGAAACTTATGGCAGTCTGTGGAAGTAGCAGATTTCTGCTCAGATGTGGACAGGTTTGTTAACTCTGTTATGAAGATTAGAAAAGCGGCTGGATATGAAGAGCTCAGTAAACAGAAGAGGTTTTGTCTAAAGAAGATTCTGACGAAACCTAGGAAAGAAAGGTGAGGAAAGGTTCCTCTAAATGTTCAAAACTGAAATATAGGTGATACACAAAAGGTGTTTTTTTCTCTCTTGAGAAGATTTCACTGTCTCATCCTTCATTTTCTCCCTTCTTTTAATGGAAAGTTTGCGGGTAGGGAGTCTAAATATTAATGGAGGACGGGATAGAGTTAAGTGAGGTGTGGTAGCTGAGCTGAGTAGAGCTATGAACATAGATGTGCTCTTCTTGCAGGAAACACATAGCTCTGTACACAACGAGGTAGAGTAGGTAATGAGTCAGGTGGGCCAGTTTTTTTTTTAGCCATGGTACCAACTTTAGTGCAGATGTCGCTGTTCTTTTCACGCAGCGCCTCCTCTTAACAAAGGTTTTGACATGTGAAGTGGAGCAGGGCAGAATCCAAGTAGTTCAGGCAACAATCCGAGAAATACCTTTTGTGTTTATAAATGTGTATGCTTATAATACAGGTACTGATCGCTTGAGATTGTTTAGCAAACTGAGGGATAAACTTAAACAATTTAATAGTGGCTCAATCATAGTGGTGGGAGGAGACTGGAATTGCACTACACACCCTACAGTTGACAGAAACTCAGAAGAGCCCCATCCACCGTCAGCTTCATTTCTGTCTACTGTGGTCGCAGAAAACGACCTTATGGATGTTTGGAGGACACTTAATCCAACATTTAGGCAGTACACATGGGTAAAAGCTGCCAAGGGTAGTGTCAGGACAGCCAGGTTGGATCGGATTTACCTCAATCAAACATACAGCAACAGGTTGATTAAGTCCACGATATCACCTGTGGGATTTTCAGATCACCATTTAGTAGTGGCAAATTTTTCCTTGTGAATTCAATTTCGACACTGTTCCTACTGGCACTTCGATGTGCAGCTAATGCATGATAAAGCCTTCTGTCAGTTCTTCTCTGACATCTGGAGTCATTGGAGGCTGAGGAAGAAAGATTTTGAGAGCTTAGCTCGATGGTGGGAGGTAGAAAAACACAAATTAGGATTTTATGTCAGCGATACAAACAACACACTCTCGGTATGGAGAAATTCTGTCTTGACAAATTAGAGAGAGCAATTAAGATACTAGAAGATGAAGTAATTACTGGACATGATGGCAACAGCAGCACCTGGGAAAGTAGGAGGAAGGCTTTAGGTAGGTTCCTACATGAGAGAGCAAAGGGTGCTTTAATCAGAACCCGAATCACCACCATCAAAGACATAGATGCTCCAACTTCTTTTTTCTTTAAACTCGAAAGAAAAATTAGAAAGAACAATGTGATGATGCGTCTCAAATGTCCCAGTGGGGCAATAACAAGTGATCCATCAGAGATGAGGAAGTTGGCCATAGACTTTTACAGCAGCCTGTTTCAGTGCGGAGACCTGTGACTGACTGTGTGGAGGAGATACTGGTGGGACTGCCTCAGCTGGGTGAAACACAGGTGACCTCGCTAGAGTCCCCCATCTCCTTTGACGAGATGCCTGTGGCGGTTCAGCAGCTCAGTTATGGCAAAGCCTCCGGAGTTGATGGACTTCCTTCAGAGTTCTACACGACGTTCTGGACTCTAATTGGATGAGACTTACATGATGTATTTAAAGACTGTTTGGACTCTGGGCCTCTTACCTTTGAGTTGTAGAAGGGCTGTCCTGACACTGCTACCAAAAAAAGGAGATCTTGGCCTCTGAAAAACTGGAGAACAGTTTCATTGTTATGTACTGATAAGATAATTGCAAAATGTCTTTCAAATAGACTCAAACAGTGGATACGGTTGTACATTACAGCCAGACGTACTGTGTTCCTGACCGTACAATTAAGGATAATCTTTTTTTGATATGGGACATTATTGCCATATCTAAGCTCCAGGAACTGGATGTTGGCCTGCTTTCCCTAGATCAAGAGAAGGCTTTTGACAGGATTGATCATTGATATCGGTTTAAAACACTTGAAGGTTTTGATTTTAGGGATACATTTATTAATAGGATCAAGTTATTGTATTCCGGAGCCAGTGCTCTGTTGAAGGTAGGAGGTGGACTCAGCCAACTTGTCTCTTTTAAGAGCGGTATAAGACAGGGTTGTCCCTTATCTGGAATGCTGTACTCCTTGGCCATTGAACCACTGTTATTTCAGCTCAGGCAGGGGCTCCCAGGACTAACCTTTTCAGGGAACATCACCAATGCAGTTAGCTTATCAGCATATGGTGACCATGTCACAGTTTTCATAACAACTCAAAACGATCTACAATTTCTCAAGCAGAAATTGGCCTTATATGAACAAGCCTCCTCTGCAAAAGTCAGTTGGTCAAAATCTGAGGGTCTGTTGCTGGGGGAGTGGAA
The DNA here is from genome assembly GCF_029633865.1 of Lampris incognitus. NCBI lineage: Eukaryota > Metazoa > Chordata > Actinopteri > Lampriformes > Lampridae > Lampris > Lampris incognitus. The sequence continues at coordinate 80,603,121 of NC_079213.1, forward strand.
CAATAAAGAAAAGCCGACATTACCAGCGGGGCGGCAGTGGAATACAGAAGGGATAAAATGTCTATGTGTCTTTCTGGGCAGTGACCGCTTTCTGAGCAAAAACTAGGAGGGTTTAATTGAAAAGGTCAGTGCCCGATTGTCTAGATGGACTTGGATTCAGCCTCAGTTGTCCTATTGTTGTTGTTCTGGCACCGGTTTACGGTTGTAGAACCTCCAGACATGCTCATATGGGAAGTACAGAATACGCTGGTGAACTTCTTCTGGGGAGGCTTTCACTGGACCACGTCTGCTGTACTATTCTTACCAGCACTGGAAGGAGGCCAGGGCCTGACTGACCTCCGCAGTCGTATCATGGCTTTTCGCCTTCAAACTGTGCAGCACCTTTTATGCCATGACCAGTGACTTTGGAGTGAAACAGCATCTGTGTTGCTAAGGAGGGTTATGAACCTGAACTATGACAAGCACCTGTTCCTTCTGCACCTGGCTGGCATGGAGTTCACGACGATACTCTTCTATCAATCTGTCCTCCGTGCTTGGGGAACGATCTTACGCAGCAACAGAGACTACTCCCAGCTCTATGGCATTGTATGGGAGGAAACACTGTTCCATAACCCACTGATACGCTGCAGGATGCTCAGCTGCATAAGTGTACAGAGATCCCTCATAAGAGCTGGACTTATGAAGTTATTGTGTCTGAGATCAGGAGGACAGTGGAAGACGGCTGGCATTTTGAGCCAAGAGACTGGCTTTAAATCGCTTCGTTTGATGGAGAGGTTGTTGAAGGAAGTTATCAGTGCACTTCCTGGCTTCTTCAGAGAGGCACTAGGAGCAGAGTGTGGAGAGGATCAGCCAGCTATGCGGCCTGTTTTTCCATCTTTGTCAATCCGTGCAGCAGTGGAGGAGCAGGAGGAGGTGAAGGGGGCCATTTTAACTTTCAAAACACCAGAACTACATGACTTAAGCACATCAAATAAGGCCTTGTACGCAGTCACTGTAAAGGTTCTCAACAGAACATCACTAACCAGCATGCAGGAGTCTAAGTGGTTGAGTGTGTTGGCACCAGGCTCATCCCCCAGGGGCAGCTGGAGGTCCCTGTACAAACCCCCCATAGAGAAACACATTACGGATCTACAGTGGAGGGTGGTACATGGGGCTGTGGCTATGAACAGACATGTGGCACACATTGATCCTAGGGCAGGGAGCCACTGCTCTTTCTGTAATGATGAGGAAACTCTACAGCACTTATGGATCAGATGTCCCAGGTTGAGCCCTCTTTTCTCTGTACTGCAGCAGTGGCTCAGAGGTTTAGCAGAGGTTCTCGAAGACAACCTGTTTGTCTTTGGTCCGAGGTACATGGCAGCACAGTGCAGCTGTGTCACCTCGGTTAATTAAAGCAGTTAGGGAATGATGAATAAGTTTTTCAATTTATTCTTTCTCTGTACACTTGTTTCTGTTTTGCAACTTATTTTCTGTATTATGGAGGACATAAGAATGGGGAGCTTAAACTTAAATGGGGCAAGGACTGGTGGGAAAAGGGCCTCACTTTTCAAGCTGTGTGCTCTTAAAAAGATGTGCTTTTTGTACAAGAGACACACAGTACCACGGATAACGAGGCTGACTGGCGAAGAGAATGGACTGGTGAGACCTTTTTAAGTCACAAAAACAGTAACAGTGGTGGAGTTGGTATTCTTTTTTCCAGGAAGTTTATTCCTCAGTCTGTCGAGTCTGAAGAAGTTATTAAAGGCCGCCTGTTAAAATTGACTGCAGTGTATGAACAGGTCAAAATGGTGTTTATTAATATTTATGCTCCAGTTGAGGGAGAGGAGAGGTTAGTATTCCTGGATGTTTTATATGAAGCTATTGAGAATTGTACCAGTGAGGACTATTTATTCATTGGTAGAGATTTGACTTGTACTGAGGACAGCAGGTTGGACAGGAACCATGCAGAGCTTCATGCTGCCTCTCGCAGTCGTCTAGTTCGCCTTATTGAGGCTCATGAACTGAGTGATGTGTGGAGAAGGTTTCATAATAAACAGAGACAATACACCTGGACACATGTTAAGGATAACTTGATGTCTATGTCCAGGCTTGATCGTTTCTATTGTTTGAAACATCAGTTTAATGTGTTCAAAAGTTGCATCATCAGCCCTGTTGGTTTTTCTGACCAATCACTAGTAATGGTTTCTGTCTTTATAAAATGTGTGAAATCCAATAGTGCCTATTGGTATTTTAACACAGCCTTACTGAAGGATAGAAACTTTAAGGACACTTTTGCCTGTTTTTGGAGAAACCACCAAAGTACACTATCTTATTTTGCATCTGTACAACAGTGGTGGGATATTGGAAAAGTCCAAATAAGACAACTATGTCAACAGTACACTCAGAATGTCACACAAACCTTAATGACTTCAGTGAAAGCTCTGGAGTCTGAAGAGGAACTACGGGGCTTGGCTGAAGCCACAGGGGACCAACGCCATACTGAGGCACTCGCAGTGAAAAAGTCTCATTTGAACAACCTGCTGGGTGTTTCAGCTCAGGGCGCTTTGGTCAGGTCCCGCTTTCAACATGTAGCCCAGATGGATGTCCCGTCACACTTTTTTTTTTTGGCTTGGAGCATAAGAATGGACAGAAGCAGTTCATTCACAGCTTAAGATCTGACACCGGGCAGGTGCTGACTGACCATACTGTGATTCGTAAGTGTGCTGTCAGCTTCTACAGTAACCTATTTAGCTGTGAGCATAGAGAGGAGCAGGCAGTGGCTCAGAGTTTTTATACCGATCTCCCTCAGGTGGACTGGCAGAGCAGTGTAGAGTTGGAAGCAGCTCTTTCCTCTGATGAACTTTATGCTGCTCTGCAGAGTGGGAAAGCTCCTGGAATTGATGGTCTACCACCTGTTGGTTTCTACAAATCTTTCTGGTCGGTGATTGAGGGGGATCTGCTTGCAGTGCTAAATGACAGTCTCGCCAGAGGACATCTGCCATTGAGCTGCAGGTGGGCGGTTCTCACCTTGCTGCCCAAGAAATGTGACCCACAGTCCATTAAAAACTGGAGGCCTGTGTCACTGCTTTGCACTGATTATAAGCTCCTCTCAAAGGTGTTAGCAACCAGACTGAGTAAAGTGATGGGACAGGTGATTCATTGTGACCAAACCTACTGTGTACCTGGCAGGTTGATTTCAGATAACATCATTCTGATTCGAGACTTTTTAGAGATCCGTGGGCTGTTTGGCCTCAATGCTGGCATCATATCAATTGATCAAGAAAAAGCCTTTGATCGTGTTGAGCATGAATATCTATGGCTCACTATGAGGGCCTTTGGTTTTGGTCCTGGCTTTATTAATAAACTTAAGGTTCTGTATTGTGACATTCAGAGTGTGCTGAAAATTAATGGTGGCTTGAGTGCTCCTTTTTCAAATGCAAAGGGGGATTAAACAAGGGTGTGCCCTCGCGGGCATGTTATATTCCCTAGCATTTGAGCCGTTGTTACACAAACTCAGATCTGACCTTCGGGGTATAACTATCCCAGGTTGCAGTGCACCCTTAAAACTGTCAGCCTATGTGGATGATCTAGTAATTCTGGTCAACAGTCAGCAGGATATTGACATGTTGGAGAGGGACATTGTCCAGTTTGGCTTAGTATCTTCAGCCAAGGTTAACTGGATCAAAAGCGAGGCTGTCAGTGTTGGGGGTGTGCTGGAGAAAAGCTCCATTTGCCTGGGGGGTTGACTTGGAAGGTGGGAGGGCTGAAATATCTAGGAGTATTTCTGGGTGATCAGTCTGTTGTTCTCAAAAAACTGGGAAAATGTTCTTGAAAAGGTCAAGGGTTGGTTGGCAGAGTGGCATCGGATTGTATCCGAGAAGTCCTACAGAGGTCGAGTCCTGATCATCAACAACTTGATATCATCAATGTTATGCCATCGCCTGTCAGTTGTTGACCCCCCACCAGACCTGCTGTCCAAGATCTAGGCTCTTCTTGTCGACTTCTTCTGGGACAAACTGCACTGGGTGCCTCAGTGTATACTGTACCTGCCAAGGGTTGAAGGAGGGCAGGGCCTGATCCACCTGAGCAGCAGGGGGGCTACCTTCTGTTTCCAGTTCCTGTAAAGGTTTCTGTATGATCCTGCTGAGTTAGTGTGGAGGTCGCTGGCTTGCACCATTCTGAGTCAGCTAGGTGGCCTGGGACTGGACAGATCTTTGGTTTTGATGGACTTGAAACAGCTTAACATCAAGGACCTACCTAACTTCTACTGTGGGCTGTTCAAGGTCTGGAATTTGTTAAACAAAGAGAGACTGAGACAACACGGCTTTGTTTTAGCTGCTCCAGGAACCAATCATATATGGCTTCCGTTTCAGTGCAGTCTGTCAAGTGGGGCCAACTCTGCTGAGGTGGTTCTGTGTGTCGAACGTGGTGACTCTGGGACGTGTAGTTCAGCTTGCAGGCCCAGACATGGACAATGCAGCTCCTCTTGCCTCCCGCTTGGGACTGAGATCAACTCGTGTCCTCAATCTGCTGCTTAAAAAAATGGAGGGAAGCTCTCACAAGTGGTCAGCGGACACTGTTGATCCAGTATTATAATGGCTCTGTTAGACCTTATGAGAAGGATGTTTTCCCTTCAATGTACATTTCCCCAGATTTTAAGGACTGTACAGGACCCCTTTTAAAAAGTGAGAACCCCTATGTGTTTTCTTTTCAGGGTCCAAATGGAAGGTCAGTGTACAAAATGTTTGTTAAAGTTCTGCACAGGGACAAATTAAATGGTAAACCGGACACCCCATGGAGGGCTCACTTAGGTCTGAGTGACAGTGTTGGTCCTGAGTGGAGAGCGCTGTACAAACCACCATTGTTCAAAAGAGCTGCAGACCTGCAGTGGAGGGTTTTACCTGATATTGTGGCTGTTAATGCTTTTGTCTCTGTTATTAATTCTGATGTTAGCCATGAGTGTCCATTTTGCACTAATCATGAGACTGTTTTTCATTGCTTCATTGAATGTTGTCGACTGCTGCCACTTTTTACATTACTGGAAAATGTTTTTGGGTTGTTTGGGGAAGTCTTTTCCAAACCCATGTTCATTCTGGGCTACAGGTACTCTCAGGAAAAACAAGGCCAGATGCCAGCTTCTTAATTTCGTTCTGGGGAGTGCAAAGATGGCCGTGTACCTGAGCAGAAGAAACAAAATGGAGGAAGCTGGGGATGATGATGCTGTTTTTGTGTTTATAAAAATGTTAAAAGCTCGTTTAAAAGTAAATGTTTGCTACTTTAAAATGATGGATGATCTGGAAAGTTTTCGCAATGTATGGTGTTGTAAAAATGTACTTTGCTGTGTTGTTGATGATGAGCTGATCTTGGGGAGATTATTTAGATTCTGTGAATCTGATGTTACTGACCATGTTGGTCTTTGTGTTGCAATTTTCTTGTGATTTTTATTAAAGTATTGTTGAAAGTCAAAGTCTCTCTGTCTCTGTCTCTATCTCTGTCTCTGTCTGTCTCTCTCTCTCTCTCTCTCTCTCACACACACACACACACTCTCACTCTCTCTGGTGGAGGGATGGGGTGGTGGGAGTTAGTTGAATTCTTACAGTGTTTGCACTTGGTGATAGTTTTTGTGATGTAAATTTTGGATGTTGACTTTTGATCACTTTTTTGTACATTTTGTATGTATTTTTATTTATTTATTTTACTGTGAGCTATGAATTTAAGACTAAAAGTAATTTTACTTTCACATACTTTTATTTATTCTATTTATCTGTGGTGTAGGGAAATATGGGGGCCGGGGCGTTGAGGGTGGGCCATTTGCCGATAGCCCAGAAAATCATCCGTTTCCATTTCTTCCTGTCTTCTGCAACTTCCTCTGTCACACCAGCCACCTGCATGTCCTCTCTCCCCACATCCATAAACCTTCTCTTTGGCTTCCTCTTTTCCTCTTCCCCTGGCAGCTCCACACTCAGCATCCTTCTCTCAATGTACCCATCATCTCTCCTCCACACATGTCCAAGCCATCTCAATCTTGCTTTGTCTCCAGACCGTCCAACCTGAGCTGTCCCTCTAATATACTTGTTCCTAATCCTGTCCTTCTTCGTCACTCCCAATGAAAATCTTAGCATCTTCAACTCTGCCACCTCCAGCTCCGCCTCCTGTCTTTCCGACAGTGCCACTGTCTCCAGACCATAGCTGGTCTCATAACCATCTTGTAAACCTTCCCTTTAACTCTTGCTACTACCCTTCCGTCGCAATAACTCATGACACTCTTCTCCACCCACTCCACCCTGCCTGTACTCTCTTCTTCACCTCTCTTCCACACCCCCATTACTTTGAACAGTTGACCCCAAATATTTAAACTCGTACGCCTTTGTCACCTCTACTCCTTGCATTCTCGCCATTCACTGCCCCCATCTCGTTCGCGCATATGTACTCCGTCTTCCCCTTACTAACTTTCATTCCTCTTCTCTCCAGTGCCTACCTCCACCTCTCCAGGCTCTCCTCAACATGCACCCTACTCTCACTACAGATCACAGTCATCTGCAGACATCATAGTCCACGGAGACTCCTACCTGATCTCGTCTGTCAACCTGTCCACCATTGCAAACAAGAAAGGGATCGGACCCGATCCTTGATGTAATCCCACCTCCACCTTGAACCTATCTGTCATTCCAACCGCACACCTCACCACTGTCACACCTGCACCACTCCTACTTCTCTGCAACTCCCGACTCCCTCATACAATACCACACCTCCTCTCTCGACACCCTGTCATATCGTTAGCCTCATAGGATAAATGCCTAAGTCATTTTTTAAGATTTTCGGGTAATAAGAAAAAACGCATTTTCATATCCACTGAGTACATTTACACTAGGCCTACAGTAAATCAAAGAAATATTAATTATCTTACCAGATAAGGAAAGAAAGAAAGCCGAGCACCAGGAGCCTTTCTTGTATGCAACTTTTTTCTTTATTTTTTTCAACGTAAAAATGCTCAAGTCACACGAGTGACTTAGGCAGATTGTCATTTTTGAATGTAAAAAGTGTTCTGATTGGCTTAGGACATAGGCACTAATCCAGGGTGATGCAGCAGCTTGAGGAGAACACATGTAGGCAGAAATCTCAATTTGGCCAAAAAATGACTTAGGCATTTATCCTATGAGGCTAACGACATGCTTTCTCTAAATCCACAAAGACAATGTTATTCCCTATACTTCTCAATCAACATTCTCAAAGCAAACATCGCATCTTCTGTAGTGCTCTTTCATGGCATGAAACCATACCGCTGCTCGCTAATCGTCACCTCTCTTCTTAACCTAGCTTCTACTACTCTTTCACGTATCTTCATGCTGTGGCTGATCAACTTTATACCTCTGTAGTTGCTACAGTTCTGCACATCGCCCTCATTCTTGAAGATCGGTACCAGTATGCTTCTTCTCCACTCCTCAGGCTTCCTGTCCCTTTCCAAGATTGTATTAAATGATCTAGTTAAAAACTCCACTGCCATCTCTCCTAAACATCTCCATGCCTCCACAGGTATGTCATCAGAACCAAATGCCTTTCCACTCTTCATCCTCTTCATAGCTGCCCTCACTTCCTCCTTGCTAATCTGCCGCACTTCCTGATTCACTATACCCACATCATCCAACCTGCTCTCGCTCTCATTTTCTTCATTCATCAGCCCCTCAAAGTATTCCTTCCACCTTCTTAGCACACTCTCCTCACTTGTCAGCACATTTCCATCTCTATCCTTGATCACCCTAACCTGCTGCACATCCTTCCCAGCTCGGTCCCTCTGTCTAGCCAATCAGTACAAGTCCTTTTCTCCTTCCTTAGTGTCTAATCTCTCATACAACTCACCATACACCTTTTCCTTTGCCTTCGCCACTTCTTTGTTCGTTTTACGCTGCATCTCCTTGTACTCCTGTCTGCTTTCTTCATCTCTCGGACTATCCCACTTCTTCTTTGCCAACCTCTTCCTCTGTATATTTTGCTGTACTTTCTCATTCCAACACCAAGTCTCCTTGTCTTCCTTCCTCTGTCCTGATGACACACCAAGTACCTTCCTAGCTGTCCCCTCACTATTTCTGCAGTGGTTGCCCAGCCATCCGGCAACTCTTCACTACCACCCAGTGCCTGTCTTAACTCCTCCCTGAACTCCACACAACAGTCTCCCTTCTTCAACTTCCACCATTTGAACCTTGGCTCTCCCTTCACTCTCTTCCTCTTCTTGGTCTCCGAAGTCATCCTACAGACCACCATCCGATGCTGCCTAGCTACGTTCTCCCCTGTCACCACCTTGCAGTCTCCAATTCCTTTCAGATCACACCTTCTACATAAGATATAGTCCACCTGTGGGCACGTTACTCCACTCTTAGGCATCACCCTGTGTTCCTCCCTCTTCTTGAAATATGTATTCACCACAGCCATCTCAATTATTTTTGCAAAATCCACCACCACCATATGTCCTTCCACATTTCTCTTCTTGACACAATACCTATCCATCACCTCGTCATCACCTCTGTTCCCGTCACCAACATGCCCATTGAAGTCCCCTCCAATCACCACTCTCTCCTCCTTGTGCACACTCTCCACCACTTCATCCAACTCACTCCAGATTCTTTTCTTTTCCATCTCACACCCAACTTGTGGAGCATATGCGCTGATAACATTCATCAATACACCTTCAATTCGCTCTCTTCACCTCCAGCGCACTCTAGACATACTCTTCCTTCAGAATTACCCCTCCCCCATTTCTCCTCCCATTCACACCATGGTAGAAGAGCTTGAACCCACCTCCGATGCTCCTGGCCTTACTCCTCTTCCACCTGGTCTTTTGCACACACAGTATACCTATCTTTCTTCTTTCCATCATATCAGCCAGCTTTCTCCCTTTACCAGTCACAGTGCCAACATTCAACATTCTCACCTCCACACTCCTACCCTTCCTCCTCTCCCGCTGCCTCTGGACATGCCTTCCCCCTCTCCTTCCCCTTCGTCCAACAGTAGCATAGTTTCCACCGGCACCCTTCTGTCTAACAGTATTGGTGGCGGTCATTGTTAACCCGGGCTTTGAACGATCCGGAATGGAAATCTGATTTATGAGACGCACATTTGATTTGGCAAAGATTTTATGCAGGATGTCCTTCCTGACACAACCCTCCCCATTTATCCAGGCTTGGGACTGGCACTAAGAATGCACTGGCTTGTGCATCCTCAGTGGCGGGGTTGACTAGAGTTAACCCAGTGTACTATTCACAGAGGATTGGGGAATAATTGCAATCACAACATTGTAAGATGGCGACAGATGTACTCTAACCCCCCCCCCCCCCCGTTCAGAGATGGTCGTTCAGTTTATGTTTGTTCTCGCTATCACCGCTCCCTCTCTACAGTCACTCTAGCTTGCTCGACCAATGCTGCTCTCTTTTGCATTGCTTCACTGCTGATCTCAGCACAGGAGACCTGGAGGAACACTGGATGAACTAAATATAATTTGCTTTATTCACCGCCATGTTTGCTTAACTGACATGAGGGGGATTGGACACGGAAGTGCAACAGACTCCAATGTTAAAACTGTGCTATAAAAATACAATTTCAAGAGTAGGATTAATCCCAAGTCAAAGCTGGAAGTCACCTCAGTAGCTACAATAAAACATTTTCCATCTCTGAGATTTTTTCTTTTTTTTTAATGCTTTAAGTTGAATGAAAATCATTAGCCTACATTCATTGTATATCATGAAAACTGCAATGGTTAAACACATCTACAGTCTTATAATAAGGGCCCCTTCTCCTGGTAGACAAAAAAAGGATAGGTTTGTTGCCAAGCAGTGCTCAAATTGAGTGACCAGTTATGGGAGGGGGTGTTAAAACGCAAATATTATGCTGTCTTTTGAAAGGTCTTTTGACTCAATGCAACCATTTTGTAAGTCTGGAAGGAGAGGTGAATATCAGCGTTTAGTTTAGAGCAAAAAAAATACTAAGCTAACAACTCTGTTCATTCATAGTTAACAGTGCAGCAATATCGGGAAGAAATTATTATTTTTACCATATGTGATATCAGTACTTAAACTTTTACAATTCACATGGTTTGTTAGCTAAGGTTACCTGTAACGTTAATTGTGGAGCGGGGTCCGCGGTGGCGTAGCGGTCTAAGCATCGGCTTTGTGACGATGCAGTTGCCCACTGGGGACCGGGGTTCTCGCCCGACTATGGCCGGACTCCATGAAGCAACAATACGCCCATTTCACGCCGCGGCCATCTTGGATTAAAAAAAACCAAGTGGTGGGAACTTAGCCACGCCCCCTTCTTACTTCGTTGAAAACCCTGCTGGAAGCAACATGTCGTACTACTGTGTACCATCCTGCAACTCCTATCAAAGAAGGGAAAGAGATCATTTTCAGGGACCACTGTTTTAAACCTTTGTTAAATTCAGCTGACAAGAAAATAGTGCACACAAACCTTAGCTAGATTGAAACATATTTAACTTCCTTTCAGTACAGTCCCATATTTTAGCCCACACCTTGAGATGAGCAATCACTATCTTAGTTTAGTAAACAATTGATGATTTGAGTTGGTAGCAAGTTCCAGTTTATTGCTACAACAGAATGACAGTTGACCGAACATATTTTAGTTTAAAATGAACCAACAGTTTTGTTAAAGTTAAAGGACAAAGAATGAAAATATTGTAGATGGGACAATCTAATGTATAAATATTGAATGTACGGTATAAAAATGAAATGTATCTTATTTGTTATTTTATTGTGATTAAACAGCTTCGTTGAATACAGCCCTGTGTGTGTGTCTTTCCTCACTGGCACAGGAGAGGCAGAAAGTACTCGAAAAAGAAAAGAACCAGCTTAGTTTTCATATTGTCCCATTCCTCCGCATCAAAGTAGATTCGCTCCAGGTGGTAGTCATCTCGGCACTTCACAAAAAAGTCACACCACATCATCCCTGTGATTCCCATTTGTCCCATCATCTGATTGTAGTAGCCATGGCAGTGTTTGAGAGCAAAAGATCTATCTGGTCTTAGAGAAAGGTACTTGCACTCCACAAAGCTGTCCACATCAGGACACTTGATTTCCAGCAGTCCCTGAAGCTGACCGAAGTCATCCACCACCTTTCGGTCAGGGGAGGCACCCAAATGTGGGGCGTTGGGGTTGATGGTGAAACTGCAAGGGGAGACCGAGTGTCCAGTTTCTTCCTCATACTGTATAGCTGCAACGGGCTCCAACTCAATTCCTCTCATCATGGCCTGTGTCTGCACAGTCCTCTTCGGTCTCTGCATTCTGGCTGCCAGAGTCTCGAAGTCTGCCACCCTTGAGATATTGGGGGCAGAGGGGTAAAGCAACTTCAGAATGTATACATCACAACATATGTAGTATTAGAAAGATGTTTTATTCACTACAGGGTACTGAAATTTGTTGTGAAATAAATAGCCATTGGTCCAGTCTTACCTTGAGACTATACTCTTGAAGTCTGATGATGTCAGACGCTGGGCGCGGACACGGTGCCAGGTCTTACTTGTGCTCTGCCCCCTTGTCTCGACCTCCAGTGCCTCAGCATCAGGGTGGGTGACAGCCATGCCACCGTAATAGATGCTCTCATTCCTGTTGAGAGCTGTGGCATAGTTTGATGGTTGTGGTGGCAGTGGAAATGGAGAGTGGGGGTCATCACTAGTGGTGGGCAGGTTAAGTGTTTGGTAGGTCAATACTGAGCCAAGGGGCAGGTCTCCATATTTAGTTTCAACCTTTTTTGCTGGGTGTCTGCTCGATGCCTGCAGTACCTTTAACATCTGGCTGTTACTTCCAATGGCAGCAAGGTTCTTTTGGAGGTCAAGTGCAAATTGGTCGCTTGGTAGGGGGAGTGGAACGGGGCAATATACATTGGGCCTGATGGCATCACTACTTCTTTTGTACTGTAGATAAATGTAATGGTGTGATGTTTAATAATGATGATTACAATGTATTAATTGGAATAAGGGATATAAGGATATATCAATCATTGGGAAAACATATGCATGAGGAACAGGGCTTGTTACAAGGACAGGAGGGTCTATAGTGGCAGTGGAAAAGTACTGAGTATGTTAGCAGAAAGAGGGTCGCAGAGTAAATTAGGTGTGAGGGTCACTGACCCTAAATAAGGTTAGCGACTGAATAACAAAGGGGGCAATAAGGATGTTGTGGTAAAGGGGGAGTAGAGACAAGATGTCTGTCTCCATGGAAGGTGTGAGGGTCCCTGACCTTGCATAGGGTTGGCGACTCTGAATGGGGAAGGGGGACACTGGAAGTGTTGTGATCAGGGGGGAGTGGAGACGAAATGTGCTGTGATTTGTGGTTTCAGAGATAGGAACAGGATTTTACGACGGCAGCTACGACGGCAGGTGCAACACAGATGGAGAAGAAGATTACCTGGAGTCTGGATATCAGTGAGGCGGAAACGGAGTCAGATGAACGGACCAATCAGAAAGAAGATCACACATCCATATTCAGTAAACACTTTGTATAGTATAAAGACTGGGTCAGGGAAAGGAGAGGGAGTCAGACTTCGTGAACTGACACAATCTGTTGTTTGTCAGGGATAGGAAGATCTAGACCCAGAGCTCTGTATGCTTTATCCATTTACGGCTAAATAAAACGGATGGTTTTGAGACCGAACATCTTCTCCTATTGCTTTATCAACAAACACGCAGGACTACGCTCTCACATAGATGAAGATGAGTTGGTAGAGTGAGCTGAAGTCCAACAGTACTTATTTGGGGGCATCTTATCTGTGGGTGGCTTCAATCTGCATACTTTGAGTGTATTCACAGGTTGTGGTGTAAAGCCCAAGGCCCGAGATGGAATATGCCATGTCTGTGGCAGCGAGGTCTTGCTGACTGTGGGTGGCACAGCTTTGCAACCTTTTTTGATGTAATGTGCAAGTACATACAACAACCCTATCTGATGGTTGCAGTGGCCCTGTCCTGCTTGGCAACTGCATGTCGACTGCCCGAAGAATGCGCCTTTTGATGGAAAATCGACCTGGTAACAGAGAAAGAATCATGGATGAAATCATGAATAGGCTTTAATTATTATCCTCAAACTAAAAGCATGTTGAATGTTGATATAATGTTGTTTGGGTTAACAAGGACTTGGGAAAAAAATAGTGTGCATTTAGGAAGCACTAGATCATAGTGTTACCAAACATCATGGAAGTGTTCTCCTGAAGGTATGTCTGAACTTTGCCTGGCTACTAACCAACTACCTGCACATGGTAAGGCGGCTCATTCTTCCTCATTGAGCGATATGCCCTCGCCCTGACAGCAATGCCTGTCTCACTCGGCCTGACTGTAAAATCGTATGACAGCACAAAAGGTTAGCAAGTTTATCAACAAATACAGTGTACCTTAACTTAGTAACTTAACAAGCTACAGCTGAAAGTGTTGGATCGGAAGGTGTCACATCGGCTATCCTGATAACGTTGTCAACACAACCATAACAAACGCTAGCTAGCTAACTTACCTTCATTATCAAAGATGTAGCCCTCTATCCAATTGCTATATCCTTTTAGCAGTACATCCCTTGGGATCCGACGCCCCTTCTCTGCCCATTTTTCGATGTCATTTGTGGTAAATGACGGTAGGTGCTCGAGGTTGGTAGTCCAAACCATGTTTGCTGCTGGGCCCGGCTGCACTGATTTCCGATTGAGTAAGAAGGGGGCGTGGCTAAATTCCCACCACTTGGTTTTTTTAAATCCAAGATGCTACTGTTGGGCGAAGGAGAAGGAGAGGAGGAAAGCATGTTCAGAGGCAGCTAGAGAGGAGGAAGGGTAGGCATGTGGAGGTGAGAGTTGGAACTTTGAATGTTGGCACTATGACTAGTAAAGGGAGAGAGCTGGCTGACATGATGGAAAGAAGAAAGGTAGGCATACTGTGTGTGCAAGAGACCAGGTGGAAGGGGAGTAAGGCCAGGAGTATCGGAGGTGGGTTCAAACTCTTCTACCATGGTGTGAATGGGAGGAGAAATGGGGTAGGGGTAATTCTGAAGGAAGAGTATGTCAAGAGCGTGCTGGAGGTGAAGAGAGTGTCAGACAGAGTGATGAGTATGAAGCTGGAAATTGAAGGTTTATTGCTGAATTTTATCAGCGCATATGCCCCGCAAGTTGGGTGTGAGATGGATGAAAAAGAAGAATTCTGGAATGAGTTGGACGACATGGTGGAGAGGGTACCCAAGGAGGAGAGCGTGGTGATTGGAGCGGACTTCAATGGACATGTTGGTGAAGGGAACAGAGGTGATGAGGAGGTGATGGGAAAGTATGGAGTCAAGAAGAGAAATCTGGAAGGACAGATGGTGGTCGATTTTGCGAAAAGGATGGAAATGGCTGTGGTGAATACATATTTCAAGAAGAGGGAGGAACACAGGGTGACGTACAAGAGTGGAGGAAAGTGCACACAGGTGGACTATATCTTATGTAGAAGGCGCCATCTAAAAGGGATTGGAGACTGCAAGGTGGTGACAGGGGAGAGCGTAGTTAGGCAGCATCGGATGGTGGTCTGTAGGATGACTTTGGAGACCAAGAAGAGGAAGCGAGTGAAGACACAGCCGAAGATCAAATGGTGGAAGTTGAAAAAGGAAGACTGTTGTATGGAGTTCAGGCAGGAGTTAAGACAGGCACTGGGTGGTAGTGAAGAGTTGCCAGATGGCTGGAAAACCACTGCAGAAATAGTGAGGGAGACAGCTAGGAAGATACTTGGTGTGTCATCAGGACAGAGGAAGGAAGACAAGGAGACTTGGTGGTGGAATGAGGAAGTACAGCAAATTATACAGAGGGAAAGGTTGGCAAAGAAGAAGTGGGATAGTCAGAGAGATGAAGAAAGTAGACAGGAGTACAAGGAGATGCAGCGTAAAGCAAAGAGAGAGGTGGCAAAGGCAAAGGAAAAGGCGTATGGTGAGTTGTATGACAGATTAGACACTGAGGAAGGAGAAAAGGACCTGTACCGATTGGCTAGACAGAGGGACCAAGCTGCAAAGGATGTGCAGCAAGTTAGGGCGATCAAGGATAGAGATGGAAATGTGCTGACAAGCGAGGAGAGTGTGCTAAGAAGGTGGAAGGAATACTTTGAGGGGCTGATGAATGAAGAAAATGAGAGAGAGAGAAGGTTGGATGATGTAGGGATAGTGAATCAGGAAGTTCAGCGGATTAGCAAGGAGGAAGTGAGGGCAGCTATGAAGAGGATGAAGAATGGAAAGGCAGTTGGTCCTGATGACATACCTGTGGAGGCATGGAGATGTTTAGGAGAGATGGCAGTGGAGTTTCTAACTAGATTGTTTAACACAATCCTGGAAAGTGAGAGGATGCCTGAGGAGTGGAGAAGAAGCATACTGGGACCGATTTTCAAGAACAAGGGCGATGTGCAGAACTGTAACAACTACAGAGGTATAAAGTTGATCAGCCACAGCATGAAGATTTGGGAAAGAGTAATAGAAGCTAGGTTAAGAGGAGAGGTGACGATCAGCGAGCAGCAGTATGGTTTCATGCCACGAAAGAGCACCACAGATGCAATGTTTGCTTTGAGAATGTTGATTGAGAAGCATAGAGAAGGCCAGAAAGAGTTGCATTGTGTCTTTGTAGATTTAGAGAAAGCTTATGACAGAGTGCCGAGAGAGGAGGTGTGGTATTGTATGAGGAAGTCAGGAGTTGCAGAGAAGTATGTAGGAGTGGTGCAGGATACGTATGAGGGAAGTGTGACAATGGTGAGGTGTGCGGTTGGAATGACAGATGGGTTCAAGGTGGAGGTGGGATTACATCAAGGATCGGCTCTTAGCCCTTTCTTGTTTGCAATGGTGATGGACAGGTTGACGGACAAGATCAGGCAGGAGTCTCCATGGACGATGATGTTCGCGGATGACATTGTGATCTGTAGCGAGAGTAGGGTGCAGGTTGAGGAGAGCCTGGAGAGGTGGAGGTATGCACTGGAGAGAAGAGGAATGAAAGTCAGTAGGAGCAAGACGGAATACCTATGCGTGAATGAGAGAGAGGACAGTGGAATGGTCAGGATGCAAGGAGTGGAGGTGACAAAGACATCTGAGTTTAAATACTTGGGGTCAACTGTCCAAAGTAACGGGGAGTGCAGTAGAGAGGTGAAAAAGAGAGTGCAAGCAGGTTGGAGTGGGTGGAGAAGTGTGTCAGGAGTGATTTGCGACAGAAGGGTACCAGCAAGAGTTAAAGGGAAAGTTTACAAGATGGTTGTGAGACCAGCTATGTTATATGGTTTGGAGACAGTGGCACTGACGAAAAGACAGGAGGCGGAGCTGGAGGTGGCAGAGTTGAAGATGCTAAGATTTTCTCTGGGAGTAACGAAGAAGGACAGGATTAGGAACGATTATATTAGAGGGACCGCTCAGGTTGGACGGTTTGGAGACAAAGCAAGAGAGGCAAGATTGAGATGGCTTGGACATGTGTGGAGGAGAGATGCTGATTATATTGGGAGAAGGATACTGAATATGGAGCTGCCAGGGAAGAGGAGAAGAGGAAGGCCAAAGATGAGGTTTATGGATGTGGTGAGGGAAGACATGCAGGTGGCTGGTGTGACAGAGGAAGACGCAGAAGACAGGAAGAAATGGAAACGGATGATCCGCTGTGGCGACCCCTAACGGGAGCAGCCGAAAGTGGTAGATGACCGCGGCGTGAAATGGGCGTATAATTGGCAACGCTATCTTCGGGAGGGGGCGGAGTCGGCTTGCGTTCGTCACATAAAATGCGTCTCTGTGCGTGTCATGAAAAACCAGTGGTTCGGCCTGGATTCGCCTTGCCTGGCAAGGCGTCTCCTTCGAGATTGCCGGCCGGAGAGATGCAGTTGGCGAAGGCATGCAGTACGAGGATGGGTATTTGAACTAAAATAGGAATCGATTTGCCACGAAAAAGGGAAAAATCAGAAATATTTTTTTAAATGTGGAGCGGGACAGAGGGCTGTATCGGTACCCGCTCGGGACGTGAGTTAATGTTACCTGACTAGTTAACTAGCTAGTTAGCTAGCTAACTATCGATAGATACCTATAGTTTCTGATCACACAAATGCATAGCTAGTTAGCTGCAATAGATCATTAGTTTCTCGATTATTTCTTGTATCGTTAGTAAATAGAATTTCTGTGATAATGTTAGGCACACATGACACTAGCAGCATTAGCCAGCTAGCTAACGCGGTTCTGGAAGTTTCTGAACATTCTCTGACAAGTAACGTTAGCATAACGTTATAGCCAACGTCAAAACAGCATCAGCTAGCTAGATAGCGTTAACTAGCTAGTTTAGAGCAACAACAACAAAAAATAAAATATTGTAGCGAATTCGGGGGACAACGCAACCACAGGAACTGCCGCGGCCGGCAAGCGAACCTGTATCACCCGCACCGCAGGAGACATCGCTAACCACTCGACTAAAGGGTCAGACCCCGCGCTTAAGCATATCAGCTCCTTCACGCCTCAGGGCGCATACGCTTCCGATGGCCTTACGGTCGTTCCATCCCACTTCTGACACCAATGTAGTGAATTCGGGGGACAACTCAGTCACAGGAACTGCCGCGGCCGGGAAGCGAACCTGTATCGCCCGCACCGCAGGAGACATCGCTAACCGCTAGATTAAAGGGTCAGACCCGCGAGCCAGCGGCCAGCGTGTCTTCTTATCCATGCACGTTACAATACTGAAGAAGATCACAACTCTGTTCATTCATAGTTAACATTGCAGCAATATTGGGGAGAAATAATTATTTTTACAATATGTTATATCAATAATTACTTAAACTATTTATCGGCGCTTCTTTCACAGTTTACATGTTTTGTTAGCTAACTTTAGTTGTTACCTGTAATTACGTGACTGTGCTGCCTATAAGGATTCTAATTGGTCAGCATTTGTGGTCCAGAGAGCCCGATCTGACTGTGACCACGCTCAGGCAGATAGATGTACCGGTGCAACATAAAGACAGGCATGGTTCACAGATTGACTGCTACA